>NW_009626270.1:0-81842 GCF_000690535.1 Cariama cristata | reverse complement strand
GGGAAAGAGAGGAATTTAAGGAAAATGCAGTTGTTCTAAGACCAGATGCAGAATCTGGTTTATCTAATAATTTTGTCACAAGGTTCGATTAGGTGTTCTTTCCTAAGTAAAACTAAATGAGCCTACTGAAATATTTCCTCTGACCTTCAGCTACTACAACTATATCAAATTAAAGCAGGCAAAAAAATTTTCCTTTCTGAGCAAGAGAGTGCTTGCTGAACAAGAACAGCAAAACACCATTATAGTGAGCTTCTCTTCTACTGAAGTATGGCATTGCAGAGGATATTTAGTTGAAGTCTGTTTTCTCAGACTCCCAGGGCCTAATTTGGATCTTAATTTGGGCCAGATTCTTTAAGGACATAAGCAGAGGACTTGCTTTGTTCTTGGGAGTAGTGAGTAACTCTTGAATTTTTGCAAGATTATAGACTGTATGTCTGTAGTGAAAACTATGAATAATTTAGTTGATCTCAGTGGAGCTGCGATAGTGAAAACAAGACTCAACATCGTGGAGTCTTGGTGAAAGTATTGCTTTTAGAGCTGCGCGAGCTGAAGATATTACAACATGCTATTTAAGTGATGTCTTGTAAAGCATGCTAAAACGATAATACAGGCACAACACACAGAAATTGAGTGGTTGCCATAAGACACGCTTTACTAAGATTTAATCTGAACTTAAACTTACCTCTAAATAATATCCCACCTTTTTTTTTTTTCCTTTTAAAAATAGGTGTAAGTGCAACCTTCATGCTACTGGCTGTAAAGAAGAAAACAAAAGACTACTTTGTGAATGTGAGCATAACACAACTGGCCCAGACTGTGGAAAATGCAAGAAGAATTACCAGGGCCGACCGTGGAGCCCTGGTTCTTATCTGCCTATACCTAAGGGCACTGCTAATATCTGTAAGTAGTTCTGTATAATAAGGATATTTCATTAGTAGAATTCTGCCCCGTTTTGTGACTCTGAAAGAAGATTAATGCTGGCAAAAGTTTGTCATTTCTTTATGACCCACTGCATATAATTGGACAAGGTGTCAAATTGTAAGTGTTAATTGTAAGTGTACATCATCTGTGCTCTCACATGGTTGTAAATAACTTGCATGAGAACTGCATGTTTGTATCCATAGACAAATCCCTAGATACTGCACAGGAAGGGCTAAGGAATGAAAAAATTAGGACCCTTCACATAAAAAGCACACACAGAGGAGAGAAACAAGTGGGAATATCTGCAGTAGTGCTCCAGCCATTGCACCCTAGGCTCTCCATTCATACATCCTTATTGCCTAAAGATTCAAAACCACCTCAGCTCAACGCATGAGATGAGGTCCTTGCTCATTTTTTGTCCATTTAAGAAAGTTCAAAAATCTCAGACCAAATTTTTCCAATTAATAACTAAAGATCTAAAGATTGGTAGGGAATTTTTTACTTGACATTAACCTGCAGTCCAGATTCACCTGCACTCTTTTAGACCACCATAAGTATTGAAGCAGGAAAGTGAGGGCAAAACCTGAGTTTTTATATCTGTTTGTTTCCGGCTGATAGCCATTCAACAACACACATACTCACCATTCCAGCACACTTTCATATTATCCAAAGGCAGTTATTGACAGCTGCATTTCCTGGCCCTGGACGGGATCGGGTCAAAAAGAACATGGTGCTGAAAGAGAGGGCACAAAGACAAGTATGAGCATCAGTTTTCCTTTCATGCATGTATGAAATACACAATGATTCAGAATCCCTCTGAACTGAGTAACAGACTTAAATTCCTTTGAAGAAAGGATTGAAGAAGATGAGGATAAATCACCAAACCTTGTGACAGAAGTTACTGGCTTCTTTTAAGAAAAGAGTCCACAGTTTTTCTCTGATTAAAAGCAAAACATTCATTTTAGAATATTAGAATATAACAATTTACTGAAAAGTTATTTGGCAGAAACAGAGCTATGTACTGCAGTTGAATGAAAAGTTTAAAACCAGGAGCGATGTGCAATGCTCAGAATGTTATCTAAGACTTCAAAGCAGCAGCTGTGAAAAATCAAAACTCAAAAATGAATATCATAGGAAGCAGGACCTTATCAAGCTAAATGTGAGAGTAATAGAGCAAGTAACAAACCATGAAGTGTGGGGGCATGAAATTATGATAAAATTCTTACTGAGAAGAAAAAAATTAACTTCCAAAAAGCAGAGGAAAAACATTTTGTAAGAATATTCACTTTTTCCACATGTTATAAAAAGTGAGTGTGGCTCACAGAATTAATACTTTAAAGCTATGTTTGGAAAAAATGGTAAGATTTACCAGGTTGGTTTTATTTTTATATTTTATAAATGTATGTATACACACATACATACATATGTATGCACATATATACTTTTTTTAACATACATATATATATTGGAGTTGCTACCCCAGCAATCATGTAAACTAGTGGCAAGATACATCTGAGCATGAAAACGGGGATCTTTTAAATGCAGCTTGCTATGCCAGTTGCATCATTTCCAATCAGTTGAACACACACCAGACAGAACAGTGGAATTAGCACCCACCAAAAGGATGCCTGAAGCTTGTTAAAACAACTTTCAACATTACTGAATTCCATCAGATACACAGTTCCATCAAAAATCAAAATGTTTTGCAAATAATAGGCAGTCTTTTCTGGTTTTTATTATTGTTATTACTATGATAGCATCATGAAAACATAACATTGTTTAAGCTGATGAATGCTCCACTTACCATGCCAAACAGGAAGAAGTATGAAGGATTTCCTCTTTGCCTTCCCAGTTGCCAGCAATAAACTGGCTCTCTGAGCTGGACCCTCCATCATACCCACAGTGGTTGCTAGCTGTTGAGCAGAGAGAGAGACCCAGCTGTCATAAGCTTGATCTCAATGACATCTGATGGCAATACATTTCACATTTTAGTGACACAATGAGTAAAAGGAGTTTCCTTTTGTTTGCTTTAAATGTTTTTACATGGTTAAGCCTGTACCTCCCTAGATAGGAAGAAACAGAGAATAATGCATTCCTATTTACATCTGTTTTACAATTTATGATTATATAGACTTGAAATGTCCACTCCTCCAACCTGTTTCCTAACTGACAAATCCTAATCTATTTAATCTTATCATATATAAAACCATGCCACATTTCAGGTCTTCTGTGCTTTGTTGCTCTCTTCTGGTTCTATGATGTCGGTTTTTTATTTGGTGAGGCTAAAACTACAGGTGATATTCTAGACATGAGAACAGCATGGGTCGTTTACAATAGCAGAAAAATGTGTCTGCTTTATATTTTGTTATTGCAGGGATCGGCCCTTGAGTCCTTTTTAAAGACTGTGCTACAGTTACAACATTTCTTCTGGCATCAAGGCTGACATAAGTGACTGGTTATATGTTACAGTAGTTAGTTCAGAAATGTCATATTTGAGTTCCTTTAAAACACTTTTTAGGTGAACATCACCTTATGGCAGTTCTTATTGTTAAATATTATTTACATCTTCTAAAACACCATCAGATGATGATAGACATTGAGAAACTTCTGTAGATTGTGAGACTCTTTCTAATCTTCTTTGTTGTGAACATCAGTGAAAACAATTAATTTAGTATGCAGTATTTCTATACCTTGATTGCCTGTCTACCCAGTCATCTCTCTGGGTGGCCTCCTGCTTCTAGTGTGGTTATTTGAACAAAACAGAATTATTAACTTTTATGTTGGTAGCAAGTTGATTCTCAAAGTACTGTGGTTTATATTTAACTAGACAGATTGTATGCTTTTTTTCCCCTTTCTCCATTGAGACGACTTACACGTTTGAAGGGTGGCTTTCCAAAATCATCTTCATTCTGCTGTTTTGGGTTGGGTATTGGGTGGTTTTTTTGTTTATAAGACACCTGATTTTTCTAATTTATAAAAAAAATTATGGGTTATATGTGATTATTCTGAGTCTGTCATACACTTTATCTCTAGCCTGCCTCCATGCTGTTTGCATTAAATCTTTTTAGCTGTTGTTCTAATTTTTCTTTTAAGTAACTTCCTCATTTTTATCTGCTCACTCTCTGAAATTTAACTATTACTGCAGTGGGGTTTTTTTTAATCCTTTCCCTTCTCAACAAGTATGTTGACTTTCAGTCCAGAAGTGGTTCTGTAATAACTACTTCTTGAATTGGGTCCTATGTACAACTCAGAACTAAATCAACTTCTCTTCTTGTGGGTTATCTGATTATTTGCTACAAGCAGCAATCATTTATGGTATGTAAAAGCTTCATTTCTTTTGTCACTTCCTGATTTAATGCCGCATGTGTTGGAACATATGAAATACTGCGTTAGTGCATAAACTCTCTGCACAGCCAATGTAATTTCACTTACCCTGTTGCGTTTGTGTCACCACCTCCATCGTGCAGTCAGCAATGCAGCCCTAGTGTTATACTCTCCCTAGTCAGGCATGAATTCTGTAAACAGTTGCTGGAACATGTTGATAGAATTAACTTACCTGGTTTGACCCTAAACTTCCCTTGATATATTACTTTAATTCCCTGGGAGCACTTTGTATAATCCAGTAATACAGTGTCCCTTTGATACTCTTCCTTCCTCCAATTTTCAGAGTCTCTCTTTTCCATCTAAGACCAAAATATTTTAAATTTTAAATGGATTTGAAGTTTTTTTAATATGAGTGTGTTTAAATAAGATACAGCTAAAAATAGTTGTGTAAATGAAATACTCAGAATTTTTTGTTCACAAAATAAAAAGATCTTTTTTCTTGAGATTCTCTGAATTTGGGAAATTCGCTCAGATTCAGCAAGAAGCCTAATGTCCATTCCCAAATCTTTCCCAGCTGGCACTTCTGTTGTTTCCATGCTTCTGCAATTTTTTTGTGGCCAATAAGAATTTAGTATACCTTTTCAAGCTACAGCTCATGAAATACAAGACCAATCTAGATTATACTCCAGTCAGAGCCTAAACCTTGGTATAAAGCTATTTTTTGTATCCTTCTCATTTTAAGTCAACGTGAGTTTTTCAGGAGAACACAAAACGTTTTTTCCGTACTTTGCTTGTGAAAGATACCGAGTACTCTGTTGTTTACTGGCACTAACAATATTTCCGCATTTGTCTCCCACACAGCATTTATTTTATATTTTCACTCTATCTTATTGACTATTTTGTGATTACATTTATTCCCTTGTGCTGCCACAATCTGTGGATAGCATTTTCTGCAACATGTTTTGACACTCAAAGTGAACTTATTGAATTTCTCTATACTTGGTATTACAAGATAGCTTTTCTCTTCAGCAGTCCTATGTGTGACAGCACTAGCCCTTGTCTTCCTCCTGTTGTTTAGATCATCTTTGGCACTTATGTTCTTTGCTCCATCAGACAGAGCTGTCTAAGACTGTGATGGGCTGCCATCCATCAAAGCTTGCTCGCTTTTTGTCAGTCCCTCCACAGCCAATAACCTGTACCAGAAGTGCTTGACACCCAGCAAAAACCACCTCCCAGCTGTTACATGACTTTCCTAATTCATAGTTCAATGTGAAACAAAGGATTGACCAGGACACATGGAACATTGGTGGTTCTTTTCAGCCGTTAGGCAGATAGTCTCAATCAGTTTACTGAATTTTTCCTGCAGTGGGTGCCCCTCTGATAGTACAGCCTCTGTCTCAGCAGCATGGCCTTAACCCTCCCTGAATAGCAAAAGACTTACGAGGCATCACTGCAGCACAGCTGCCACAGAAATGGTTTCTGACAAAAAATACGGCACTTGAAGTATTGCACTGATTACCTTCATCTGTGTTTGTAGTTTTCCCCATGAATATTTGCTGACACAAATCCGTCTGTAAGGACCAAGGTAAATGAAGTTGGCGAAGAGGTTGTGTGATGTCAGGCTTTCTTTTCAGTAATCTAAGTAGCATGGATCCCTGTAACTGACAAGATCACAGATCCTGCTGTCCTGTCGAAGCAGACACATAAAGTAGATAGTGTCCCATTTTCTAAGCGCCCCATTCTCCCAAACAGCTGGAAGGAGCTTTCCAGTGCCTACTTCATGACTGAGGTAGAGGAGGTGATGTCACATGATCTTGATTTGAAGGAATGCGACACTCGTGCTTAAGATGTAAAATGTTGCTCCTTGATGATTTTGGTAACATCTTTCATAGAGAAAAAGGAAGATATGAATGCAATAATAAGTTACAAAACAGCAAAGCTTCTTATTGTTCCTATTTTATATTGCATACTAATTTTGGCTCATGAAGCCTACAGAAAATGTAAAGCCAGAGGAAGATGTCACCAAAAAAAAAAATCTGTGTCAGGCTGGGAAACTTGGTGGTGGGGACAAAACTGTGGTGTATCAAGAGCATTCAGGAATACAGAAGTGTCAGGAAAACCTGCAAATGATAAACTAACTTCCCTCCAACTAGGTATCCAGTGCAATGGCCAGCAAAACATTGCAGGTATGTACCTAAAAAACAATGCACTATAAATAACATGTGCTGGTTTTTTTTTTAAATGGGGCTTGAAAAATTATTCTTCAGTACTCTACCCTCTTTCGTGACCCTGCTGAGTTGGTTGTTTGTGCTGGTTATGGTGGCATCTGTTGCTGGGAAATGAATTGCTTCCATCCATCACTGGTTTCAAACAACTCTATTTTTGCCATATGCAGTGAAAAGAAGCAATGAAAGAGGGTTCTAGTCCTTAAGCAGCAGTATGGGAAGGCAAAGTGTCGGTTATAAGATACTCAAAGTTCTAAAAAATGGTCTAATTTTTGAGTTTATATCTAATATTCTATCAATAAATTATGATTACTTAAAAAAAACCCAACCCTTTGATCTCACTGAGAGTTTCCTAGACAGAAACTCTCCAATACTGGTTTGGAGTCACTAAAACATCATGAGAACAAGTCCAAATTTTAAAAGGTGTTACCCAATAAACCAATAACTAAATATTTTCTCTGTTCCATTCATTTGTGGCAATATTGCTTGGGAAAGCAGAGGTGGAAGATAACAAACTTCATCTAAGCAGTTCTTTTTCTGGGAATTGAAAAATTTTCAATCTTTACAGTGCAAGCAACTGCAAAATTAACAGTAGCAGGAGTTCTAGGGCTCTTGGAATGTGAAATTTCCTAAGAATGGTGTCTTTCACTGTGTATGGTCCTTTGGCTGAATACAGGTTTGGCAATACTCCTATGATCATAACGATCACTCCGTTTGAGGGATTACAAGATGCTAGGTTCCTCCAGCTTCTCAGGGCTTTAAATTACTAGAGAATTCAGAACTTCTGAAATTGATGCTGAGGACCTGATACTGCAATCGTGCCTCAGTGGAGGAGTTACAAAGGGAAAAAAAGACTCACTGCAGGGAGTGCTGTCATGCTGCAGCACAGATATTCTAGCAAAAGATCAGATGTGGCATCAACAGCCTTGCTCTGAGGCTTTGCTATGGAAAGCTCTAGATTTTGTTCCTGTTTAAGAGTTAAAATGTGTGGTGTAGAGTGCAATTATAAGGACGTCGCGTTTCTCAGAAAAGCTCTCACACAGCTTTGATCAATATGAATCCAAACTTGCACTGCATTGTTTACTGTCATATCCTGCCATGCCTTCATAGGACCCAGTCTTAATTCTCAGTCTCTAGGCTGTATTCACCTCACCTGGGTAGTTCCCTTAGCTCTTGGTGACACTCTTGCCCTGAATGTGAGCGTGCTGCGAGCTGGCTGTAGTGTTTTGATAGCAGCAGGAGCCTGTCCCCGGCTCCCTGTCACATGGCAGGTGCACATCAACTTGTGATGGAGAAGAGGCAGAGAAGCCCACGGGAAAGATGGTAGCCAAGACCGAGTTGACAGAAGAATTCCTTCATCCCACACGTACTCCCTGCCCAGGAAGAGATGCAGCCCGGCTGCATTAATTGCGCTGCTGGCAGGAAGCAGCCAGAGGCTTTGGCGACGGAGGCGATAAGAGGGACTGCAGAGGATGACCCTGCCCTGAGACTGGAAGCAGCAGTGTGGGCCTTCTCCCCGAAAGCTTGATGCTCTTCCTTTCTGTTATGGATTTCACTGCAGACAAAAACTATAGAAGAAATAAAAAACTTGCTTTCTTTGCTAGCATCTGATTTGCTTTTTTCTCTGTTCCTAATAGTCAGCTCCACGGTAGCTAACAGCTAAACCAACCCATTTCTGGAAAAAGGGGAAAGGAGAAAATTACAGGGCAGATGCAGAAGATTGTACGAAAGGAAAACACCAGATTTTTCTCTCTCAAGTAATGCATGTATATTTAGATGCACTTACAGTGAACATGTAATATACCAAACCACCACCCTCAAGTCAAGTCAAAAATAATAGAGTATTAAAGACTTTCTTCTGCAATGTTTGCTGTTTTGGGGTCAGTGGCTACCCCTGAACTTTCTTTGCAGGCTTTCCTTACTGTTTCCTCACTATAAAACTATTACCATTAATAACGATCCCAGTGATTTCAACTGGAAGATAATTTAGACTGAACATTTCTTTGGTTTAACAACTGAATATACATAAATGCAATCACTTGGTTTTATTTACTCTTTATGTCTAGCTGAATAGACTTGTGCATCAAGGGAAGTGATGAGCCTGATTCTTCACCTTTCTGTATAACCTGTTCACATCATTTCACTGCTGCAAAGTACTCACAGATTTCATTGCAAGGCTGACTGGAAACAAACCACGTCACGTAACGTACGAGTTTCCCTCAGAAGGGCTGGGAGCAGTGGGGCGACTCCCGCGGCGTGTTGGTGTCCCCGGCAGCGGGGCCACAGGAGGAGCCCCGCGGTCGGGTCACCGCCTGCCTCCACACTGACAGAGAGGGAGAGGCAGAATCGCACCTCCTCTGCCTCCTTGCCTAAGGACTCGCACCAAATACGGCTCAGCTGAATTCCGGAGCTAGCCTCAATATGTAACTCCAGAGCTCACAAAAACACTCGTACTAAGAATAATTTTCCCATCATATGGGCGGTTTTCGCAGAGTGTTAATAGATCCTACTTCGTGGCCCTACATAACCAGCTCTTTTCCAGACAAAGTTAGAAGTGCCATTCTCACTCTCTTTAGCAGAAAGGGCATAAAGTAGTGCACTGTCAGGGCTAGTCACCACACACAGGGATACCTGGTATTACAAAAATCAAGCTGGTTACAGAAGAACGCACCAACCCAGAAACTCTGTACGGAAACAGCAAAAGAGCTTTTCACACAGAATCTGAAGACAACTTTGCAAGGTTAATACAGAGCCCTTCAGGCTAGCAGGCATCTTCTTTTCATTATTCTCTGCCCGGGAAGCATTTATCATGATGAATTCATTGAAAATTTTGAAATACAGTAAAATGAGGAGAGCAGACTTGCAGGAAAACCTCCTCCTTTGCTACAATCTGTTCAGGAGAGAAAGGAAAGGATATTTGTATGTGCGTGTAGGAGAAAGAGAGGTTTGAGGCGGGGGAGTATACCCAGAGGAAATACAAATACCATTTCACAGTGGAAGTGTGAGTGCGAGAACACAGGATCTGTATTTTACCTAATATTTGTGCAGGTTCCATCAGTGTATAAAGGAAAATGAATCCTGCTAATTTACAACAACTACAATGACTTGCAAAAATAAACAAGCTGCTATTGGAACTTCAGGGAAAATTATTTGAAAATTGATTGCCTTTTTGACATTTAAAACAAAAGGATAGAAGTTCTTTTACATTATCCTAACTGAAGAAAGCACTTTTTCTTACTTTTAGAATTATAACAGTGTTGTTCTGTTCTGATATTTTTATTTAGCTTTTAATGCCTCATGATTCTAAAATTTTGGAAAATACATGGTAATCTCAGCAGAAGTAGAAATCATTAAGCGTGCAAACAACATCTGAGTGGGGGGGCTCAGTTCGCAGCAGGTGCTGTGCCTAGTGCAGTGCCCAGTGCTCTGCCAGACCACAGGTTCCATAGGATATGAAATCAGAGAGCTGCAATTCTGATGCGTGCCCCAGGACTGATGTGATGAAACACAACAGATCTGTTTATGATCGGCATTCTGCAAATGCAATTACTTCAACATTGTCTTAGCCATGCCACGAATTAGAAATGTTCCCAACTTGACTCTACAACCTTGCTTACAGTGACTATCATTTATCCCCAAGACATTCCTTCATTCCAGTTTGCTTAACTACAGAATGAGGTCCATGCCATCTCTGAGTAAGACAGAACTTCAAGATAGATGTTGAAAGAAGTATAGCAGATGTTTAATGGAGAAAGAGGCAGATTTCTGCAGTAAAATGCATGCCATCAAAAGTCAATAAAACTTTGAAAAGGCAAACTGTATTTAACCGAGAGGATACGAATATCCAGGATTTAAATACTGATCTGCAATTTGTGACTTTAACCCAAGAGACCAGCAATAGTGCCATTAGCAATGCCATTTAATCTAAAGAAAATGGCACTTCAGGAAAAGATTTCATGTCTGTATTTTTGTGCTATACACCTTTCAGGGCAGATCTGACAACAAGCTACATGTTGGGACTGCATCATACAACATAAGATCCCACATTGCTAATCCAGCAGAGGGGTTTTACTCCTCAGCAGCCCCACCTGTTCTGGTAAATCTCACCTGCCTCTGGAATGGTTTCCTTGCATTAATCCAGCTTTGGAATTGAAATGAAAGCAGGAGGGGGGGTGGAAATCAATGAGAGGCTTAGTCAATGTGACCAACCTAATGCATTAGATTGTTTCGCTCAATTACATTTCTTTTTCCATAGCTTAATTTAGATAACCGTCAGGTAAAGAGGAAAAAATAGCTATATACAGCTAATGCGACAGAAGGTATCAACTGATTTAAGCAGCTGGCCAAAGCAGTTAGCAATGCATCTATCCCTTCGTTAAATTATTCTCCTAGATCTGCATAATACATGCATGACTGATATTTTTATCTAGAGCATTAAACCTAATGGCTGGTTAGTTGAAATACAAAACTGTTCTGAACAAATTCATGAAGTTCAGAGAGCTGGTGTAGGTCCCAGAAATACCCATCTGTCAATACCTTTTAGTGGTCCCTGCAGCCTCGTACTGAAAAATCTAAAGACTCTGCATTTATAAAGGGCTGGGTACATATTGGCAGCCGCTGGGGTTTAACTATGTATTGATATAATATTCTGAAAATCAGGAGAAAATTGTTTTCAGAATCTTAGATGTAATAGCTCAGCCACCTACAGCAAACAGCTAACTATACTTTTTTGTGTTTTCTTTCTCTACAGGTATACCCAGTATTTCCAGTATTGGTAGTAAGTAATAAAACCAGTGTTGTTTTGCATTGTCATTCAACTTCTTGGATCTAATTTCCCACCATCCCTTTCTGTTGTAGATACTGTTTCTCTGAAAATGTGCTCTATAGTGCAGGGGCTATGTATTGGCCTTCCTCTGTTGCATTAACATGTAACCGTATTACACGGTCAGAGAGAATGTCACCCCTGACAACACATCTGCCTTCAACCACAGATTTTCTGATTAGTTCTGATCAGCAGATGAAAAGTGAGTGCCGTGAAACTGTGTGTTATACGGAGAATTAAGACACTGTTCCACAGAAAATATTTGTTGAGAATCTTTTCCCCAAAAAAAGTGTTTGCTAATAACAGAGAAGTATAGGACCATAATTTTCATGCGTGTATGTGTGTGTGTGAATTCGAAGAGCAAATGGAAGAGTTTATAAATGGAAGAGTTTTAATTTTTAGGGAGAAGCTTAGCAAGAATCTTCGCATTAACTCCAGCGGCCTTTGAACTGGGCTTTACTCCACAAAATAAACAGAGTTGTGTTCCTTCACAAAAATCTGCTTTCCTGTATGCAATTAAAGCACCAAAATACTACACTTAAGCTATAACAAAACCATAACATCATTATGTAAAGAACTACTATATCAATGAAATAGATGATTAATTAAATAAAACACTCGAAGGGACTAAGTGCACAGTAGCTCAGCTGTGAGTCTCCACTGAGTTCCATAGCTGAGAAGTACACACAGTCATGGCACGTTAGCTAATTACAAATAAAGCAGGGAGGCAGAGATGGGACCCTGCTGTGACTGACTGAAAGAATATTCCCCACAGCCTCAGCTTTGCAGAGGCTTTAGACACAACTTGTGTGATGCAGGACTATCACAATGATAAAATATCATGGTAGTAAAATGCAGTTTGCCATACCTGATATCCAACTGAAAAGCTTCTAATAATTTAGGTAAAACTGTCTCGCTTCTTATGATGCAGGATCAGGTCTGTCAATTTATAAATCAGCTCAGTTTACTTAAGCTCATGAATGGTGCTGATTTGTTAAGCTCTAGACTGCAAGTTAAATGCCATCAAAACTAGCCTCCTTGCAAACAAGAGCAGCATTAACAGCTGAATGCCATGGCATCTGTTTTGCAGCTCTGAAGAGTGAAACAGCATCAATGACAATAACATGCAAATGAAAGCCTTCAATCTTAATAATGTAATTTTCCCGCTGTAGTGTCTCCTTTGGCATCTGCATGACTGCAAATGCATAGTGATATGCTGTTTTCAAAACCCTGTGTTTATGCGTATATTCGATAACCAAAAAAATTAACTCAATGAAAGAGAAGAAGTTTATGTCACTGTTCTGAGGAATATTCCTGCCATTAATAGCAGAAACGGGATGAATGGGAAAATAGCTCTTTGGAGTTTGGTTGTGCTATAGTCTCTTAGTACTGTGTTGCATGGACTATATGGTTGTGTTTTCACTTCACACTCCATACAGCCTCCGTCACCACATCTACCATTTCTGAGCATCAGCAGATGTTGGCCTTTGAAAACTTAATAGGGAAACTCAAATACCTTTTAAACAATGGTGACCTGAAAGGATGCATTGTTGACCTCTTTGGTGACCTACTAATCACACTGGGGTGATTAGTACAGTTTATCTATTACAAATGGAGAAAATTCTGTTTCACATTCCGTAGGAAATACAAGAGTTTCTGCCAGTCTATGCTTTATCTTTAATCTGCTGTAAATGTCTTGGAATAATACGTGGTAGAATTCAACAAGTTTCTTTACCTACCTGGAAAGGATGAAGCATGAGCATCTCTTCATGAGCACAAGTAAATACTGATACTCTGCTTGTTTTTTTCATGTGTTTTTTCTTAAATAGCTCAGGGGGAAAATAGCTCTACTTGCACAATGTTCTGAACATCTTTCCTATAAGATAGAAATAGCAGAATTATCGTTAAACAAGGATAGAACCCATAAATTTATCCTGGTCTCTAAAAGAATGTAACAGAAGTACAATTAACACATAACAATCAAACAGGATTAATTAGTTGTGGCTGCTTTAATGGATTCTGCATGATTTCTTCTATTGTCTATGTTAATACAATGTCTGTGTTCATATCAGCAGAGTTTTTCCCCATCTGGGGACAGGAAGTTACTCTCAGGAGATACAGTTTGGGTTTTATTTTGCCTGGCAGCAAACATTAACGGGGCCGGGGAGGTGGGGGGTATTGGCTGTTGTGTGCTTCAAGCTTTTCCTAGTATATAAGGAGGATGGGGTTGGGGCCAGGGTTATGAAGCCTAAACTCCCAGCACACAAAGATGTCACTGCAAGCAACGTTCATTTAACACTTTTAAGACTGCAATGCAAGCAAGCAAAGAAAAATAAAATATATATACCTGTACGCGCATATATGTATCATTTTCTGTTCCTTTTTCACCTCAAAGGATCTTGTATTAAAGCAGCTCATCATTAAAGTTTGAACACAAAGAAAGAGTGGTCATTAAGTAAACATCCTTTCTGATCATCTAGAAGAAAAAAAGAGAAAAAAAAATCAGAGCTTTCCCGTTAAGGTCATTTGTACCTGCTGTTGTCTATCAGTTGAATAATAGGTTCTCTGATCATTTCCAGCATTCTTGATTCCAGTGCTGGCCCTTTCAGCTTTTTTCAGCCATGTCTGAAAAAATACTGGTGAAAGTGTTAGCAATTAATGAGTCCCAAAACCATTTCATAATTTTAAGCAGTGCTTACATACAGTATGTAAATATTCTGAAAACTACATTATTTTACTTGTTAAAATAATGATTGCACAATTTTACAGAGCAATGCATTATGTTCATTATTGTGACCAAATACCAAAGTTACTAATCTGTACATGTATGCCTTCAAAAAGTTGAATCTTCAAAACTATAGCTTCAATCTTTTTCCTGAAAGCATAACTCCACTAATTATGCTAAACAGTTTGTTATAAAGGGTATAATTAGATACAGGATAGGATAGACATGATGTGCAAATCGCTCTGTGTGGGTGATTATCACCTTAAAGCCTGCTGGTGGCAGATGAGTCAGAGTTTAGAGACAGACCGTGCACCCAAGTGCAAGATGCAGTCACGATAATCAAATGGTATTTTCTGCTTTGTTCTCTATGGGTTTGTTCTTCTTTATAGCCAATTTCAATTTAAGAGAATTTTATTTTTGTAACGATACTGAATGCAAGACACAAAAGTAAAAAAAAAAAAAAAAAAAAAAAGACTGAATGGGCACTCTTTTATTTTATTGTTTTCTTAACCTTGAAAGATCTAGTAGGTATTTTTCTCAAACTAAAATAGTGTCAGGATGAGTGTAGCTGTATTTGTTATGAAATTTGAATGTGGTAAACATGTATCTTAACAAGTTGTGAGAGCAAATACTAGTGGATTTTTTTTTTTTCTGATTTCTAACAACACAAAGTATTTTGGACCTGATTTTGCCCCCTTGTGGTAACTGAGAAGTTCTCTCATTAAAAGTCATGGGATCAAAGCCATTACAATGCCAAGCTCTGGACTAGAGTATATACACAACACCCACATATGTCAGTAGGATATAAACATGCGTAACTAGGTTGTACATTACTTTTCTATTATTATTTGAGGTCAAGTTTTACAGAGAGAGCTGTACTGTTAAGAGGCCATTAAGATGTTTATCTCCTTAGAACATTTAAATATTGTCTTCAGACTATATATATTATTTTGAACATACTAGCAAACTGTTCTCATTTCAATTCAATTTTATCTAAATCTAACTTTTTAATAAATAATACTGTTAATCAGGCTCCTAGTCTAAGGCAATCACCTTATCTAAGTAACTGATTATAATATCAAGCCAGTAACAGGATTTCTTTTCCCTCCTTTGCTTTAATACTTTTTCACTTTAACAATTAGATTTTCCATTATATTAAAACATTACTGGGCTGAAAGAAAACACTGATAGCCTGTGTGGTATAATGCACTCATTTGAACACTGGATCTGGAAGAAATTTAACATTCCAAATAAAAGACCTTACGAGTAGTTTATTTACCTGGTAGGATTCACAGCAAAGCCAGTTTTCTTCTGTGTACCTAGGATTTCCCCCTTGAAGTTCAGTAAGCAGAGCTCCTGCGCTGACCCCAGCGCCGGGCAGCAACCCTCTCTTTGCGCAGCGATTTCCACGCAGGGTCAGAAGGTTCCAGCACTGCTCCAGGGAGCACTGACAGGTTGTCGGGGTGGGATTTGGGGGAGCCGTTGTTTCAGCTTTTGATCTGCCAGATCCACCAATTTTAACAGATAAGAAGAGCCATTCTCACCAGTCTAGTAGACCTGGCCACCGACAGTTTAGTATTGTTTCTCATTCTTCATCCCAGCTTACATTCATCATTCTGGGTTAGTTAAAAACAGTGTATCAGTCAAAAAGTCCTTTCAATGCTTTTTTTGATTTGCTGTAATATACAGGAAATTACTTAGTTCACAGTTATCTTTGTTTTAACCATTAATAAACAATCAAGTGATAGGACATTATAGAAAATGAGATACTGACATTTCAGTATGTACTATGGTACCCATGCAAAACACATTGCACTATGCAAGTTTATCTGCAGTTACTTAAGGCAGTTTGTAGAGAGCAGACATGATCCATAAAGATATTTAAAAATCTAATTATCTATAAAGCTTGGGGAGAAATTGCTGGGAAAAAATGCACTTCTATATTTTACCCTCTCCTCTTTTTCTTTCTGTCCCTTAGACATGTAATCAGTTTATTTCATAGAGTATAAGGGAAGAATGAGGTTTCCAAATCAGGGTTCTGATTTTTAAAAAAAGATCTTGATTTACTGTTCATCACCAGTTGTGAATTACTGTACAATAATCCTAGTCGACCAGCCAATTTCAGCATCTTTGTAGGAAAAAGCAGAACCAATCAAAATTAAAAGGAACAACCCCTGCAAACTATCAACAGAATAATTTACTTTTTTTCTCATGAGAAAGTACCTAAATATTTCCTTCCAGAAACAGCTGGATTCATCGTGCACTTTTGCAAATATTTCAGTGGAAATACTTATAATTGAAGAATACTCCCTCAGACCTCTTCAGTTTGAGAATTAGCCAACACATTTGAAAGTTTCCAGAGCTGGGTGGATTTTTTTTCTGATACCTAAAAGTTTCCAGAGCTGGATCATTGGATTTTTTTTTTATTTCAAAGCCTCTAAAAAGATCACTTTCTTTTACTCTAATACAACAAGTGGACGCATAAAGGACTAATTGCATTTAAATTCTTCCAACAGTTGTAAAAGCTGTTATGGCTGAGGAGCTGCCATAAAACAACCACATCTTCACATTTATGCAGAATTCTCCTTTCTTCAAAGGAACAGGTATGAAATTTCCTACATTGCTCCAAAAAAGATTGCCTAACATTGGCCAAGTATTTTTCTTAAAACTTAATAAAGGGGTGATTTTTTAAAAAAAAAAACATTTTCAGCATTTCTTCTCTTTTGACGAGTTAGATTTTGCAGTATTATGAAAGTGCTGAAAGGCAAATTTTGTGAGCTACATTATCATGACTTCAAACAGACCTAAAGAGATAGAAATGCTGTAATAATGATAGTGTGATCTTTGCAAGAAGTGATGGAATATGATCTGATACAAACACACCCAATTATTCCAGCAGCTACTAAACCTGCCATTCATTTTAGTAAGCATTATTTTTTATTATTCGTAATTTTTTGTCTAATATTAACACTTAAAATCGCTATCACATGTATAACTCCACTGTGCTCAGCAGACATATATTTTAGAATACATATTTACTCTCAACTACTCATGGTTTAAAACAGGCAGTGGCAAGGCCAGTTTTCTATGACTAGAAACATGGACTTCTACTAGAATTATATAAGCTTATATTGACAATTTTTTTTATTTTTTTGTCTTTTAAGTAGAAGATAAAGGAAAGATAGAAAACATCTTAATCAGAGTCTCTCACTAGGGTTCCTTATTGTTATTATAAATTAAGTAAGTAATCATGGTTGTCAACACAAGTGCTCCCTGTCTGCCATTAGAGTGGGCATTATTTAAGACTTGCCGATTTATTAGCAGTAATTTTCAGCGAATGCATTGTTTGTGGACTGGGTCAGCAGAAACAGTTTAGGAGATGAAAATACACTAGTCTGCCGTAGAGTGCAGATGCCCAGGCAGCAACCTAGTCTTCATACGCTCCATCACCTGCGCTCTTCATCCCTGAGGAAGGATAACCCCTCTCAGTGGGAATACATTTTAATTTTACTGCCAGCTCAGTACTTGGTTGGAGTGAGAAACCAACAAAGTGCTGATTAATTTCTGCCAACATCATGACAGGTTTTTTTCATGTCCAGCTGTCTGGTTGGAATCAGGCTGAAACCACCCGTTCATTTCCGTTATTCCCCCAATCTGAAACCATGATGTAGCCCATGGTGCAGACTGCAGTTTCGGTGAATATTTGAGACAGATTTTCTTTGTTTAATGTCATAGGTAATTCTGATACTGTATATCAAAAAATAGGATTGGGAGGACAAAAAAAAAAAGGAAATGATCATACATCTAATAAATACAATGCAATCAGTTTCTCCTTACTTCATGAAAATAAGATATTTTTTTTTCCCCCAATAGTTATTTTCTGCATATAATTGGCTTTGGAACAACAGTGACTAAAAATGCAGAAATTTCCAATGCAAATTTAAAATGTCATATGTGATTTTCTGCTCAGTCATATAGCTCACATACCTCTACTCTCAAAGGTGCCTACAGTAGCTTCACTTTTAAATAATAACACTAAAACATACTTTTAGAAACTTTTTCACATTTCTGAAGCCTTGTTTGCCCAGAATAACTGTCATAGAATATATTACAGTAGATTTACATAGCATATCTTATAGAATACCTACACCAAAATTCATTAATTATTCTGGTGAACAATGACTTTAATTATAGAATACATTGTCCATACGTGGAACTGTTCTGGAAAAGCTTAGTTTATCTAGTCAACTTCTCTATAAATAAAACCCTTAGTGGTAATCACTGAGGACTAGAAATACTTTCACAAGTTGCTATAAAAGAATAGCTAGCTGCTAAATGAATCTTCCCAGTAGCTGTTCAAAGGATGACTCGTCTGCTGCAATATACTTGTGGGAATGACAGTCAACATTCTTTGACTTGGACGTCTTACATACTTTTTTTAGATAAAGCATTTAAAGTCATCGCCATTAAAAAAAAAAAAAAAACACAACACATGAAAATTTCAAAGAAGAAAGGCCTTTATCAAGAAACCTGTAATCTTGGTGATAACACATTCCATGAATAAGGATATAAGGAAAAAAACATTCTCTTTACCAAAGATTAAAAAAAAAAAGGGGGAGAGGGAAAGCACATAATAGAAGCATTAAGTCTCCATTAACCACATTACCAAGCAGCCAAGACACTGAAGACAGCAGCTGATCTCAGCTGGATATGACCCTGGACAACCTCATCTAACTTTGAAGTTCACTCTGCTATGAGCAAAGGGTGGAAACAAATGACCTCCAGAAGTCCCTTCTAAGATGGTTAAAATTATCACTAATAACTAGTAATAATCGCTAGTAATAATACTTAATTGGTAATCTTCAGGCACTGTAAATAGGCCCTTTATTGTTTTGGGTGCCCATTAAGCAACTCAGCTCAATGTCATCTAATTTAAAGGGTCAGGGAGTTTTTAATTATTTTGCAGTAAGTCACAACCTCCATTGTAAGTAAGTTTGCTAAAACGAGCACAGATCGATAGCATTTGTAGGATTATTAATAAATATCTAACAGAGATTTTTCTGTCATACAAGCAATGATTTTATTTGGACAAGACGAGATTACTTGGGGAAATTATCATCAGAATAAGATTATATATGAAATATTACTGATTCTATGAATCAGATTATATAAAATATCTGATTTCCTATATAGGACCTACAGTTTATTAAATGATAGATATTCCAGAGGGTTAGTCTTAAGTGTTACAAAGCTTTGATGTTATTAATTTTACTTCTAGTAATACCTAGGCGATTTCAATTGAAAACCATTATGCATGTGAATTTTTGTAGTAGGTGTGCCACATGGTATTCAACAACAGAAGAAGGATATTGGAGCTCCAGTCTGAGATGTTGCAGATTTTCTGCAATGGCTAAAAGAGAAAAAGGCTCAGGGGACAGCAGGACAATGTACTCAAAGATTGCTTTTGCTTTTTTACCTGCTGATTTTTGTATGTATTCTCTAATGTCCAGTCCCTTTAAAACCCTTAGGTCAAGCCTAAGTGTTCCTAAGACTACCAAATTTTTACCAGTGAATTCACTGTGCAAGTAATTTGTCTGTGTGTTCTTGAAACCTCTTTACTATAACCAGTCAGTGTTTCAGGAGGAGGAGGAAGGTGGTTTCTCAGGTGCATGGAATTAGAGTCTTTCAGTGGGCTAGGGTTATCATGCCACCTCAGTAAGTATGGCTTTTAGATACCTTTTGTCATACACTCTATTGTGTTTGCACTTCCTATGTGTGTGAATTGGTGGATCTGACCAGTAGAGGCAGGTTATTTTTCATCAACACATAGACCGTTTGAGAATCTACCAAACTGACTCAGTTTTTCTTTCTTCCGTTTCCTTCATTGATAAGGAAAAAAAAACACAAAAATGCAAGAATATGATGTAATGATGTGATTATATCACAACTTGACTGATTCAACTGCAGAACACTGCCTAACAGTAAATGGCACAGTGCAGGTCATTACCCTTTCCTTGAATGTTCTCTATGTTTGGGACAAACAGTCCCACCCAGCACGTTTCTCTTCACCCTTGACAAATGGGTCAGAAGATAATATGGGATATCCTTCTCCCACATCAGATATTTGAAACCCCAGTCTTTCTATTGTAGCTTCCTTGCAGGTCTTTTACTAAGATGGACATAACAGTGAAACACACGTTCTTCAAAAAGACCTGTAAGCCTAGGCCCTTGATGCTGACTACATTGTGACAACTGGAATCTACTCACTACCGAACTGAATTCCTTGTAGGTAGAAATGAAGAAATAACCCTCTCCCCACTAATATCACTGCTATGTAGGCTGATGTGACCATTAAGGAAAATTCTGTTCAACTCAGAAAGGACACAGCCACTGCAGTACTCACAGAAGATGATAAAAATGCAATCCAAATTTGATGTTCAAAGCTAGGCAGATAGAAACAGAAAATAACAGAAAAATAAGGAGACTATAAATACCACTTCCCAGATGAGGGCCCAAAGGAAAGTTTTCTTTCCACCCCCCACAACTCCATCCCCTTCACTTACTCTCAGCTCCAACACTCAGCACCATTCTGCTATGAGTTATCACTCCCCACTACCCCAGTCGCAAAACACATTGGCCAAAGGAGATGAAGCTCTAAAGAGACATAGCTAATTCCTTCTCTGAGAGACAAAATGCTTCATGTAAGTAACACGTTATGTAGGGCTTTTAAGAAATATTGACATTTAATGTTTTTACCAAAAAAAAAAATCAAGCTGTAAAATATATCAGCAGAGGTGATAGGAAATAGATAAAACACACAAAAGGCCCACTCTACTAGCAAATACATTTCTTCTGATAACAAAAATATAATTCACTCAAAAGGCCCTAAAACAGGATGTTACGGTAAGATATGTGTCTTTGGTAAGAAATCCGTATTTGTCTGATATTGTCATTTTATCTCTGCAGAGCAGATTTGACAGAATATGTTCCTGTTTTGTTCCTGGTGTTAGAACCATATATATATTGGTCTAGGATATCTTCTTGTCATGAAAAGTTATATTTTAAACCACAGAAGATAAATTGTTATGCACAGTATTTTATGTCCATTTGGTGTTTTGGGAATCATCAATTGCTTGTTTTCTTGTTCACTGTGGAGTCATGTACTGTTCAAGTGCAACCTAGACTAGTCCAGTAATGGATGTTTGTAATCTATGTCTTTGTCTGTATGCTTGCCTGTTTAGAACAATATCACAGATGTAAATAACAAAACCTGATTTTTCCTGATGCATGCAGATCCTCCAAAGTTTGATAGGATATGGCCGAATATTTCTTCCCTTGAGGTTTCTAAACCAAACCAAGGTAGGATGCTGTAAAATTCCTAGTGGTCTAAAGTTACTGAAATTGCTTTCAACGAGTCCCACATAGTGGCAAAAGTAGTAACAATGATAATCCAACTCATTTTTCTTCTGGTGCTAAGTAATGCTATTCTGTGAGAAAATAACCATAAAACAAACCTTACCTTAAAAGAGTCTTCTGACACTCAGATTGTGCAACATTACTGCAAAGAGTCTGGAAAAGTAGATGCACAGATTACAAGTATTGACATACAGAAAGTCCTAGATAATGTTAGACTTGTTTAGACAGCACAGTCTATATTTTGAGTAAGTTTTGAGATTTTTGAGTGAGAAAGATTGTCATTGTCTACATCAAACCCATTTTTAATGTCTTTGTCATTTTGTCTTCCCAAGAGAGCCAAGGGGCATTCTCAGCTTGTGTGCCATCCACAATACAAGCAAGTTCTCTGCAGGATAGACACATAGTTTTCTACAATTTGAGCCACACAAAAAATTACTCACAGACTGTGGGGCATGATGATTAGCATTGAAAGAGACAGAACAACTTTTTAAGATGACTAATAAAAGTAAGGTTCTTTGTTATTTGAAGTTATATTCAGCTATACTTCACATTTCAAAATGATTGGTCATTATAAAAAATAACATCCTCTTGTTCTCCTTATTTACTGGCCTTTGCTCCCAGAAAAATCCCTGCAGAAATCTGGCCTGTGGCTTGCTTTGACTGTTCAAAGGGTGTCCTTTCTGTGCTATAACACATACAGATGGAGAATAAAATTAATGAACAGGTGATCTAGAAAATATCTGCTAAACTGAACAAGATGCATTGGGAATCTGTTGGGGAATTACATTGGAAGGGCTGTAGTTAAATCCATTGATCACAATGACCAAATCAAAACATATGCACATACACATAAAATCTATCACGTTATATGTGCAAGTTTCTATGTGCCCAACAAAATAGAAAATACTAATTGATCTGTGCTCTTTATAAGGATTAGCAATGTACTTTAGTTTGCATTATTCGCATATATTTTAAATTAAATATCCCTGATGAAGTGATACTTAGCATTTCAATAACTTCATTTAGCCCATGTTATTATATCCATGTTATTATATTCAAGCTTTTGCATGTGTTCCTTAAACAAACAAAACAAAACCCAACAGATTGATCTCCGGTCCTCTGCTCTCTGTAAGAATTAGCCTACATTATTCACAGGAATTTTAAGTCAAAACATTCCCAATGAAATTATACTTAGCATTTCTAATGGATTTCATAGCTTAATTATACTGCTTGTGATCTAAGACTTAACTTCATTGCAAAATACGTCTTGAACAGCAAAAAATTACTCAGTTTTTCTTCCCCAAAAATAAGAGTTTTAGTAAATTTAGTTTTGACATTTTGTTAGGGAGCACAAAAAACCAAAAACTTACAAGCATTTCTATTCAGTTTTTGTGTTTGCAGCATATTGTTACAGTGTTTAACATTTATTGTAGATTAAGTATTTCAGACAAGGATAATGTATGAAAAGAATAATTACAGAAATCTACTTATACCTACTATTGTTTTATTGTGTTTTCTTTGTTCATGCTATTAGGCCAGAATAAATTTGCATACAAATTTAATAAAACCCTTTGCAGACCACTCTGGTTACCATATAGTCATTGGTCATGGATTGTAACTTCTAACACAAAACTGCCAAAGTGTGTAGATATGAATTACATTCCCATTCTTTATCTTGGATATTACAGCTCAAATGATTCAATAGTTGATAGTATGTAACACATATTCCCTAACTTTCACCCTTTCCTTGCAAAACAAAAACCATTGTTAAAGTTAATTTAAAAGTTAGAAAATAAAGAAGTTTATCTTAATCTTTTGACTTGTTCCTATATGATACCTTTTCTAATGTACTGTTCATTTTATTACCTATCCAGTTGCTCCCAAATTAGCTATGTCAACTGTTTCTTCTGTTCAAGTTGCAAACCACAAGAGAGGTAGGAATTCTTGGATTCATACAGTGATTCCATAGTGCTCTGTGTTGTGAAAACATTGCACTGTATGAATCTGGAATATCTGTGAAGTGTACCCATCAGCTTACTGGTGAGGCATCTTCATTGACAACAACAGAAGCATTAAGTCGCATAAACATAAGCCATACAAAGAAAATAAATATGCTTCTTAGACAGTCGCTGCTGGCATATAAAGTGACATGGCATTTGTTTTTAAAAGGAGTTAAATGTATGAATATGACCATTCAGAGTGTTGCCTAGAAAGCAAATGTTTGCTAGAGTCTTGTTTTGCTCACTGATATGCATAAATTGTAAAAGAGGATACATAAGCAGATTAGTTGAGGGCAAACAATACATAAAACGTCAATTGTCCATATCCTCAAGAACTATCTGTAAATGCCATGGAGTCTAATGCATAGTTACATCTTTTAATGCATTATAAGTGTGCCTTACATCTTCATTTTATTGTAACAGCGTGCAAATTCAGAGTGTAGGCATTACGTTTTGAACTGATGTTTCAGTGTTTTATCAAAATAATGGCATTATATGGGCATAATGAAGGATGCCAATATTCTCTCTGACTTACAGGCAACCTGTTTCATTTGCATATCTATCATTCACAGTCTGAACCCCGAGATCTTCTCATTGTTTTTCCTCATCAATTTATCTGTGAAGAGTATGTATAAAGATGCTTTGTCTTTCTGTAGCTATTGTGAATATCTCATTATTCATTAAATACATATTAACAAGGAATAGGGGTATTAACAAATGTTTGAGCTTAGTTTCACCCATTTGATGAGATCATGATAACGAGCCATACTGTTTGTTACGAAGCACGTCCTTTCTAAGGTTACAATGAAATCTCCTTTGTTTGCCTTTTGTTAGTGTATGGGGAAGAACACAGTCACTGGAAAATGAAAAAATATTTTCATGATTTCGGAATGCACTTTTCTTGAAATGCTCTTTGTGCTTTTAGTTAGAAAGTGACAGTGATAGCGCTCTCATGCATTACCTGTCTTAGTTTAAAAATATGCTTCCCTTCTATGTGTGTTTACCATTGTTTCATGTGATGACGTTTCATGTTTTACTGGTTGCAGCTGAAGCTTCAGCTGAACCTCATCCCCACTGCATAATAGTATGTCATCTCAAAGATGTAAATGCTAGCATTATAATGGGGGGAAAAAGTATTAAATTTATAGAGACAAAACAATTGAATGATCAACCTCTTTATGAGCCACCTTCAGTGGGTAATTTTATCATGCTTTCTACAAGAGGATCAGGATTGTTGCAATAGAATCATTGCATTGGAAATAGTCTTTAAAGGCTCATACAGTCGATCCTTCTGTGAGCTGGCAAGGGATTTGGCAATTCCTGAATCATCCAAAGACAATTATCAAACCTAACATGGCTATCTCTTCTCCCTTTTTCCTTCACCTTAAACCTATCTAGCTATCTTTACCTCTCCTCTGAGGTTTTATTTTCCAAACCATTTACTCCTTATTGTTATTCAGCTTTAAACTGTCTCCACTTTATCTGTGTCTTTTCTGACATGTGGTACTCAGAACCGAAAGAAGCACTTTCTAGCACTGTAAGCTCGTGTCGTTTTATTGTTGCCAAACCATTTACAGCCTGATTTTGATACTTTTCCCCATCTTTCAGTGATTGCATGGCTTTGCCAGTGCGTGAAAGTGACTGTGCTGCTAGCCAGAGATATGTACCTAAAAACCTTAAGCTGTGCTTCTGACAGTTTTAATAAGCAGGCTACTTTCTGGTCTTGGTTAAGGTGAACCACATGATAAGCTAGAAAGGCCATACAGCACTGACAGGTATTAGCTTCCCAGCTGGCACGATGCTGAATGCAGTTCTACACGCTATGTTTGACTGGTTTTGGGTAACGCCTCACGTAGCCAGTGGAGAAAATAATTCAATTTCAATCATATGAGGAACCTTTACATAGCTTTTTTTTATATATATAAACACAGAAGGATATAAAAAGATTCATTGATCAGGCCAACAAAAGTAAGCAAAATGAGTTTATATTATTATACTAGCAAATTGGGAGGGAGGCAGAGGGGAAGCAAAAATTAGCAAAAAATTGATTTAATTGTTACTTGACATGCCTTTTTTTTTTTTTTCCTTTGCGCCATTGGTAACCTTTGGTCAGATGTTAGACTGTTTTTGAGTTAACTGGGTTCTTCTCTACAGCGTGTAGCATTTACCAGTCTGATGATCAAGATTCCTAGAGCTTTCCTGTATCTTAGTATAAGTCAACTTTGAGGCAAAGGCTTTCTTTCACACAGCACAGTTGTTACAAAAGAGCAGTACTCATAGGAATGCAACCAAGTATAAGAATTGGTCTCATTGTTTACCTTCAATATTGATGGGCTACATCTGAACTTGGGTAGTCCTTCTGCATATGTTTAGGAGCATGTGTGTACATCAGACTAAGTCCTTTGTAATTATTAGATGTTTCTTCAGTTCAAATCATAACTTGGAGCAAGGCTTGTTACAGAGTGAATTACTTTATGTGCAGCTTTGTTTCTTGTGCTTTTGTAATGTCTAGTTATGTGTAGTAGTAATATTATTGAAGGTCATATCACAATTTCACAGCGGAAGTAGTGCAGTCTTTCATTCACAGAATATTCTCGATTTCTTTCTGCTACTTTAAACACAAAAGATGACATAGCATAGTCTGATTTACTGACACTTCTTTATATTCCACGTGTTTTTGAAGCATAAAAATGTAGTATTCTGCTGCCTGTTTGTGATTCGAAAAACAAGGTAAATTATTTCCTCTAAATTCACCTACAGTATGATTACGTTTAGCCACAAGCCTGACAAACATACCAGTACGGTACTGTCTCACTAAAACAAATTGTCTAATGGTAGCAGAAGACAGGTCCTGTGTCAGACAGGGAGACTGAGACAGCTCTGCTTCTGAATCTGAGATTCAGAAGGATCGGATTGCTTATTCACTAACCAGTCTTTCTTATATTAAAAATCAAACACGTAAAACCTTACAATCGTAACATTTTTTCCCGTGACTCCTGCTTGCTGGTGATAGTTTCCACTTTCAGATCTGTTGCCTGTGCCCCACACAGGCAGTTTTTCCTCGAGCAAGATGGATATACTAGGGGAGAAATGCTGCTGGGTGGCTGGCTGAGATGCTGAATCACACTGACCAGCTGCAAGAGACAACAAACATTAACACTTTTTTTCCTCCCCACTCAATTATGTCAAGTGGTAACATACTGAGACAGAGACACCAAATGTTTTACTGTACTCCAGCAGTTATAGGCATCAAAATTATCAGATTGGCATGAACCACAGGACATTGGTTTAGCAGTATAACATTGAAGGGAACAAGAATGCATATATGTTAGCTAAATGTGTATATGTAAATTGAATTAATACTTCCTGGCAGCAGAAAGGCAGCTCTCAAGATTGAAACATATGTTGTGCTAACTGTTGTGCAGTATAAGAAAAGATGCAATCTATTCACAGACCACTACATCAGACAACAGCCAAAGAAATATATATGTATTAGGTGTGCATAACACAAACATGTACCGGTATTATTATTTCTTTACAAACATACAAACAGGCACAAATATTGTACCTGATGCCCTATGCCAACAATCAGCGGGCTCATCAGGTGCCCCAGCGTAATCAGCAGCATACAACAGGAAAGGCAGCACAGGGGACTTGACCCCTGTCATGTATGGAAACATTTCACACCCTCTGCTGCACCTTTATCTAATTGCAGGCTAAGTTAACTTCAAGACCTTGAAGCCCTTCCAAGTCACTGCATCCAGTACTGCATTACTGCAGGAAACATACCATAATCTCTTTCACCAGGTGATAAACTACATCTCCAAAGCATCAGTGTTTTTGCTACAAATTGGAAGAGTGTTTGAGAACCTCAGTGCCCTAATGGCTAGATACCATCTCCTAATTTCCAGTTGAAATTTCTCCATGGCCAGTTAACACCCATTTGTTCTTGTGCCAGTGTTGTCCATTAGTGCGGATATTCACTTAGGATGGCAGAAGGCTATCTCCTTGATGTATTTATAGCCCAGTGGTATCCCCTCTCTTCAGTTTCCTAGACTAAACAAGCCAAATTATCCTAGTCTTCACTTTTTAAATAGGCTCTCTACTTCTCTGATCATCCTAATAATCTTTCCTACGTTCATCCTGGGCTCATAATCTGAGAGTTGAGCAATCAGACTTACACAAGCTTTCTACACAAAGCATAGCTGTGCCTTCTGCAATGATATTGATACATTTCTGATTTCTCCGCCTTTCTGTATAAATCCAAGCATTACTTGTGATTAAAGACTAAAAGGCACTAGCATTCTATGTTCAATTAAGGTTTTTTTAAAAAGCAGCTGTCATGCCAGCTGCATTTCAGGTGACTGCAGTAAGCATGCTTTCTATTCAGTACACATTTCAGAATTTTCTTTATCTTTTCTGGCCCAATTGTTTTTCATCTCCGAATATAAAAATGGGTTAGTGCTTACCTGAGAAGTACAGTAGAAGTAGCTCTTAACTAACACTTCCCTGCCTTCCTTTTCTTCTCTTTTAATTGTTTTAGGAGGTGCTGGCCAAAATTGTCAAACTAGACATTTCTTTGGTCTTGAAATAAAACAGTCTGGTTCCCAAGGTGACTACCCATTACAGTACTTCGAGTTCAGTAGTAGTTTTGAATACTCACCATTTATGTCAGAACAAAGCTTCTATTTTACTTAGAGTTGTAGATTTAAGCATGATGAAGTTTGACAATTTTGTCCACTGTATTTAATATTTTCCATATGAGGAAGTTTTTCCCGGGTCTTAATTTATACTTGTCTCAAATGTGCAAAAAGATGTGCATTTCTATCAGCGGAAACTGAGCCTCTAGTAACCCTGAAAGGTTTACAACTGCAAATGCTTCAGTTCCATCAGGTCTGCCAACAACAGCCAACCTTCGACATCATGCCATGGTTGTCGGGTCACGCTAATCTGCCTGAAACAAACTTCACTTTCATTGCAGATAAACATCTGCTGTTGTCCATGTTACATCGATTAACATGTATGCGCCATTCATTCGTACTTCTATTCATGGTTCATTTTTACTAAGCATGTAATGTGCTATTACTCTGCTGCTGTATACATTTTGTATACATTTCTGTTCTTCCTTGAAAGACTGTGAATGCTTCGGGCACTCCAACCGGTGCAGTTACATCGAGCTGCTCAATACGGTCATTTGCGTGAGCTGTAAGCACAACACTAGAGGTCAGCACTGTGAGTTATGCAGGCTGGGCTACTTCAGAAATGCTTCTGCAGAGCTGGACGATGAAAATGTGTGCATAGGTCAGTCCCGGGATAACTGCGGCTTTTCTTCTGTGCGTTTTCAGCTACTGGCAGGTGCTAGGGACCACTGCTGCTTACTTGCCAGTTGAGGCAGAATGAGCTTTTTCAATGGATAAGAACATCTGTGTAGACTTCTCACCTCATTTCTGTTGCCCCTGTCGCCCCAAGGAGGTATTTTGACTCTGTGTATGATGATGAACCTCCCTGGCTAAGGGTCCTGGGAAGGCTTTCCCCGAACCCCCCGGGAAGCCGATTGTGCTGTCCGTCCACAGGAGGAGCTGCACACGAGAAAACTGAAGGGTTGAGTCATAAATACCTGTTCCTAGTCTAACTTTTGGAATTATTAGTACAGAGTCTTGAACGCTTGCCTGAACCTACAAAAGTTGCCAGCTGCAGCAATAGGACGTGGGGAGTGGTGTTTATTGACCCCTTTTATTCACTTAAATTTCATAAAAACGTGTTGCAGCTAATTCTGCTCCCAGGCACGGGGCTGTAAATGCGGTGTTACCTCCCCTCTCCTTAGAGGAGAAACTGAAATTATGCCCATGTGGTTAGGAGCAGAATTTGTCAAATCAGTTTGACATGATGTCAATTTAGAAAAGGGATTCCTAGATGAAAACAGTGCTTTAGACCTAGTGTCTGCTATAAATATCCAAAATGCAGAGTTAAAGAAAATGTCAGAACATAGTAAGAAAAGCATGTTAGGAAAAAAAAAAACAAACACAAGATCTTTATCACACTAGAAGAATATGCACTGTTCTCATGTCACCACAGACAGAGTATAACAAAAGTTAGGATGCTCTAGGTGGCGATTGAACGTAGTCAATAAAGGAAACCTCATACAATGGCCAGTAGTTAACAGGTAGCCACAAAAGACACTGCTCTAATAACAAACAGAGGTGGAGAATTTCATTATATAATGTTTCTTATAGACATAAGCATCAGTAGAACCTCTTCTGGATTTTCATTGAGACTTTTTTTCTTTCCATTTTCCAGGAAACAAAAAGAAAGACTAGTTATATTTTCATGCCAAAATAGACTATGGGTGAATAAATTATGTTTTAGCATTCTTTATAATCCATTGCTGAGATTCAAGCCAGAAACTATTTAGGTTGCTATTATTTGTTTCAGTCCGCAGCTTGACAGATTTACATTTTATTTCGTGATAAACACCCAGATCCATCCACGCTCTGCATTTCACGTGCCCTTCTTTTAACTTTGCTTGGCAATACATTCAGAAGCTGCATGATCTCCTCTGACATTAATTAGTCTCAGCTAATAAGAACTTCATAGGCAAAGTCATGATTTTGTATGACTATGCTGAGGAGATTAACCCAATCAAATGTTCTTGGAAAAAACCCACTGTCCCTCATATTTGTTTGATGTAGATGACGGACATCATCGGTATGACATCAGGGCTGTATAATTTCAGCTGCCTAAATAGGCCTAATGAATATGACAGTAAATTACTCTATTTGGGATTTTTCATCAGCTCATTCAGTAAGTTGTTTTCCCATATACACTGAAATGCTAAGACAGCAGCTGTAGGTACATAAGACAAGGAAGTTAATAAACCAGGAGTCAAAAATAAGTAAATTTTAAATTAATTTGCAAATGATGTATTTAGAATGTCTTGGTAAAACAACTGTGCACTTTGAAATTGCCCAGACTCTGCAGAAATAAAATTTTAAAACCTTTCATTTAACAAGAGTCTTAAAAAAAAAAAACAAAAACAAAAAAACAAAAAAAAAACCACAAACAAACAAACAAAAAATAGGCAATGTGATACATTTGCTGACTTTCCCATCTTAATGCAGGCAGAATTCTCTTGGGCTCCCACGAGAATTGTACCATGTGAGATGACTATAGGATCAAACCCTGCTTTGCTACATATTAGGTAATTTGTTTCAAATAAATAATATTCTTGTTGGACTAAGACAGTTTTCAGGATCATAGTGATGATACTGCATATAAAATATACCTATCCTAGCTGATTTGCCAACTTAAGAAAAGTTTCATCCCACTTCTTGTTTAAAGTCAGCAAAGTGAAGCAGATACCTAAGCACTTTTTAGAAAACAGAGAAGTTTGTTCTTAAAGTGCGTTCCAGAACTGGGGCTCCTAAGATTTAATCGGGCAAAATGTAGAGTATTTTCACCTCTGAGAGAGCTGATGGATTCACCATCCTCCTAGGTCAAGCACAAAGAGTCTTGCTCTATTGGAAACGCTCATTTCTCTTTTCTCTGAGTCTAAAAGCAGTGTTTCGGGTTTCAAGTACAAGTGAAATGTTGGCATGAACATTTTAATAAGCAGATTTCCAGTGACATGTGCAAGTCTTATTCCCGCATGAAAGTAATTTTTCCAGGCTAATTCTTTCCTCTTCAGCCATATATATAGAAAAGTAAAAAATGTTTGGATAAGCTAGTTTAATGGCAGATAAGAGGGTTTTGGCTCTGATTTATCAAAACTACTTATATAGTTTTCATAAATATATATGGTAAGTACATGGATAACAAATCTGTGAATCTTAGGCAATGCTCATTAAATGGAGAAAATGTAAAATGTTTCATTTTTAAAACTGGCAAGTTACAAAGAATGGAAATACTGAGAAAGTTTTTACCAGTGAACCAAATGCAACACATTATACAGTGGGCTTAAATCTAATTTCATTATGCCCTTAATTTCTTCAGAAGCAAAATAAATTTTATTTCCTAAAATGAAATATAAAATATTTGTGGATTTGTCAGTTAACTGCAAGGTGACCTGATATGGGCAACTACAGTTTCTAAATAAATCAAGGTATTTTAAAGTTAAAAATCATTCACTTGACATGCTTACAGTGAAAAAGAATTTAACAACTTGAAAAGCTTTTTATTTCTATAAAGTCTTGATAAAGTCCTAATAACTATTCCAGTGAATACACACACTGGCAGGCGTGGGTAGCATGGAAACCACCAAGTAGACCCAGAGTAATAAAACATTTCCTTTGCCTTGCAACATAAATACTAAAATGGTAGTCATCATCACACCTGTAAGAAAGCCAGCCTTGCAGTCGCTTAGGCTTAAGTTTCAATGAACACCTGTGAGACTTTTAGAAACTCTAATGATATATGGTTAAGTGAACCCTGAAGATTGTCCTGTAGCCACTGTCAACCCAGACTGATTTGCAGCGAGCCTGCATCAGCCCATTTTCCCAACCTTCTTTTTTACTTATTTCCATTGTGCTTTGTTGGCAGCATCACATGGATATAGTGAATCTCAGCGAACAGATGACTACTACTGTCATCTTCCCATCCTTCAAACAGTCACCAGATGGAGGTTAGCAGGAAAATTCCTTCCCAGTTGAGATCTGCAGAGTTTTTTTTCCCCACCCTGGAACGTTGTGTGTGGTCTGCTTATTAGGATGATCTGGGAATGTTAATTTGATGTTATTTAATGCCCTGTTGTTGTAAGGGCATTGGAGATACTCACTGCTTCCCTGTGGCACACTGGAATTGTGGCTTTTAGGCTTTTTAATGTCTTAAGTATTTGGCAGGTCTTGGGAAGTGTTCCACAGCCTGCACTACTGTGTTGGACAACGAGATGGATGTTTGGTGGACCTCTGTAGGTTATACGTCTGTGGTATCCACTGCGTATTGGGAAAGATAGAGGCTAGATTCAGTTACTGAAGGTCACTGGGTCTATTTGGTGTTCTGATTTGATCTACAACTTTTGTAAAAGGGCCTGGCTTAAAGTTTTGTTTCCACTATCTACTTTCCCTTAAATAGCACAATATGGGCCTGGTACTTCTTACGTATTTATATGATAAGAGTTCAGTAGGAAAGCTTTCACTGATTCAGGGTCAGGTTCTTGTCCTCGGGAAAAATATCACATTATGTATCTATACCATTCAACGTCATAGGCTGTACATTTCTTTCACAAACACTTGTTTAAATCACTGTAACTCCATTATGTCCAACGAAGCTATTTTTAATGTACAAGAATTGGGCCCTCTGTTTCTAATGTAATTCCAAGCTTTTTGTCATTCAAGATTTTCTATAAACACTCTTCAAGCAAATTTTACTTCCTGAATTCAATACATATCTCAGTTCTATGCCTGTTCATATAAACATTTCATACATCTGATTAACATCAGAATTGACAGCTTTTCAAATGGCACTCACTGTGCTATAATTCTGCTCAGCCTTGCACGGTATTTTTGGCGTGTCAGTTTTCAACTTCATTAATGAATGTTGCTAGCTAATTGACTCTATTATTATTGTGGAACTCTGTTTGCCAAAGGTAACTATTCTTCTTCAGCATGCCAAATGTTCAAAGTGCCATCTGTAATTTATAGTTAATAAACACTGAGACAACAGATGACAAATGTCTTCCTGGTAATTTTTTTTCCTGTTACAGTTTTTCCATTGGATTTTTTTTATATTTTACTTCTGAGTTCAACTCCATTTTGTCATTTACAATATCGCTGAGGTTTAACCTAATGCTAGGGAACAATTGCCAAAGGTAGTCATCAAAGTAGCACTGATTCACAGATGTACAAAGCCAGACTCCCAGCAGGTTGCCCAGATTCAGGACTCGATTTGTGTATCTTTTGCCGTCAATAGCAGCAGAGATCAGATGCTGCCAAAATGTGTCTGTGGTCTCAGTTGACAGTGGAGTTACTCTGGGTCTACATGGGTCTACATACAAATAAGATACAGCCCTTCATTTAAAAAAAAATAAATAAATAAATAAACAGAAGAACAGGAGTGCCAAAAATGAGCTCTGCGAGCTACTGTCTTGAATTCTTTGTTCAGCTAGCTGAAGGCTGAACACGGATATTGTAATCACATTAAAGAGAAGGGCTGTGAATGAACAACACAATAAGTGTTGTGGGAGGAAATGGGTTACCCTAGTCATTCTTTAATTAGGTGAACGCACATGGAAAATATACAGCAGGGAATAAGCCTCATTGCATTTTCCATCTGCCCACTGGGAGGTGAGAGAAACAAAAATGGCAGGATAAAGCCAGTTCTGATAAATTTTGCATTACATTAGTGCTCACCTCAGGCTTTTCATTGTGGAATATGTAAAAGGTTTATTAGCATCACTGATAAATACAATCTCATCAATTTAATGGCAAATATCCAATAAATTATTATACTGCTCAAAACTATAAAGGAAGACTATCGTGGAAATAAGTAAAGTGCATTTATATAGCCCTGTAAAGACATTCAGCACTTCTGAAAATATTTGGTAATACAGATAAGCCTATTTTAATGATGCAAAACATTTCACCCTGATGGCACATTGATATATCCATACTATACAAAGCTTTTCTAATGTTCATTAAATTGTCAAAAATATTCTTACCAAAAGAGAATCTGTTACAATCACTTATCCTCAAAGACCATAGTATCTTCTGCCTTTATATCTTTTCTGTTTACTTTTTGTCTTCACATCATAAAATACCTCTTTCTGAAATGACATATGCAAACAAATAAATGGACCTATAGTAGTTTTATTCAGTACTCTAGATACCCTTAATAGACAGTCTTCCTTTACCTTTAGCACTGGAAATGCACCCTTTATTGGTATTGAATGAATTATCACCATATGTAGACCTGAATCCAGTGTGTATGTGTTGTCTTGTTTCTGCAGACTGTTATTGTAATCCTTTTGGTTCAGTCCATGATCGCTGTAATGACAGAGGATTTTGTGAGTGTAAGGAGGGAACATCAGGGCCTAAATGTGATAAATGTCTGCCGGGATATATTTGGCACAGCTTGGGCTGTCAACGTAAGTAACTCCGAGAGTCGCCCCTCTCCTGCAACTTTGCTGCCTTTGTGTCTGTATGCTCTCACGTGCAGCTGCTTATGAGCAGAAAATGAGCAAAACACTCTACAAGCTGTAAGAATGCCATACAGCCTGAACCTTTTCAGAGACTCCCAGGTGAGGACAGTAAATTGACTGTGCCATCCATTTATTTCAATCTACTTTTTTCAATGTCCTCTCTCTTTCTCATGCTAATGCCTGGAGAAGCTCCCACTGAAATATGTAAATATGCGCATCTTGCCAACTGTGAAATAAGTTTTGTGTACTAAAACATCAACATATTAACTCCAAATTTAAAATTCTTACTAAAAGACAAAAGGTGATTTCTCTGCATGTTCACTTTTTTCTGTACTAAACTTCAACTTCTAGGTAACAACTATGCTTTCATACCTTAAAACTATGTCCCTGGACAATAAAACTGCAGAACACTGGCTCATTACCTGTTATAAGTAGTGAAAACTAGACAAAAGTTAAAGGTAAAAGAAACCCTGAGGCATACTTAACATCCTTAAAAATAAGAGCTGAAATTTTGCATAAATATTGCTAGAGCAGATATTTCAATGCTTAGTTGTGTATTTAGTTTCTCTTCTGGTTAACAGGTCTTGTAAACAAGTGAGTGGAAATACCACATCAGTATATACAGGATTAGACTTTTATTGCAAATTTCTTTTGTAGTAAATTCTTAAGATTTATTCTTTATAACTGTTTGGATCATCTACTTCCAGAAACTCTGGAGTCCTCTCATGTTTTTCTTTCACCTTTTCTCCCTGCCTCTCTGCATTCTTACACACACACTTTAAAGACAGATTTCTACAAGAGCTTGCTTTTTATTTTTAAGACTGAGAAACACAAGAGAGAATGTAATTACTGACACCAATCAGCAAAATATTATAAAATTTACCATATAGCCACACAAATGCTCTGAATGCTCTAAAACACATGCAAATCTTATATCATACATTAAAAAAAAAAAAAACACAACATAATAAAGCTAGAGATTACCGCTGCCTCTCCAAGTGATGAGTACCTCTGAAGCAGAAAATCTGGGCTTGTGACAATTCAGCAAATATGTCTGGAAAGAAAACCAATAAAGAAAGAATTTCAGGAAAGATTGCGATAATTAACCAATTATCATTAAAGATAGTATATGAAGAGAAAGGAAGTTTGCATGGGCAACGCAGTTAAATGTTACCCGAGAAAATTGGACTTCCTCAGCTTCTGCCAGAAAGCTCCTGCTTATATTTGGCAGATTATTTAAACCATACTTTTCACATGTGATCGTTAACTGTATTCTCATTTTCTGGATGCTTGCCCTTGAGTTTTGATTCACAAAATTATTGAGCACTTACAGTTACAGCAGAAAGCAGGCAAAGTAGTGTTTCAAATCTCAGAGTTCTCTAATATTAACATTTTGAAAAAATCACATTCTAGGTATCTCTAAAAAAGAAAAAAAAATGGTACTGGGAAATCATAGGATTTCCCTCTGTCTTGCACCCCTTCTGTAGAAAGATGTTGTTACCACCCCCGTACCTTACTCTAGGTACTGGCAAAATAAGCATTAGAATTTGTGAAGCATTAAGATATTGTAGTGACAGGAACCACAGGAAGAAAAGTGAAAAAGGAAATGAATATCATTCTCTGCAGTAGAATTTGTAACAGTACAGTACAGTAAACACCATGTCCACACAGTGGGTCTAAAAAAAGATATTAAGTAGCTGAGATATTGAACAGGTCTCAGGTCTGCGGAGCAAATTTTACAGTCATACAATTAATATAGTAACATATATACCAGCTTGTCAAACGAATTGCTTATTAATTGCAGTATTTCCTATCTTTTCAGGTTTGCACATTATAACCCCAATAATGTTCTTTTAATGAGGATTTTTTGAGCCCAGCATATAATTAGGCTGGTTTTAGCTGAATCAAGAGTATTTGTAAAAGCTTTAGACAGTTTCTGGAAATGGAAGCTACTGCCTTTATATTTGCTGACAAAACTAATTAAGTTTCCCTCACTGGGTTGTAATTTTCTGAACAAATCTCAGTCTGATTGTGTAACTGTTAGATGTTCTCCGAGTTTGACCAAATTATCTGATCAAATTCAGAGAAAAACAACTAGATGCAGTTGTCAGTTTTATGGAACAGACATCAAATCGCTATGTTTTACCAAGCACACACTGATTTAAAACTCATTTCAAGTCTTTTCATGGAGGAACAGAATTCCAATTCATTTAATTTTGTAGTGTGGCAATTTTAGCTTTGTACGTTATTTTCCCATTGAAATCTAAAACAAATGACTGGGCAAGCAAGCAGACTCCAATATACAAGAAAAATAAGAACTCATTCTGCTGCCTTAGCAAAGTTCAAAAAGATTATTTGTCTGGACATGTAGCATGTGGTTTTGATCTGTTTCCCTGAGCTTATGCTGTACAGAAATGTATATATGCAAAGATGGATAAGCACACACACACTCGACAAACCAATATGTGTGTGTTTACTTTTTGTTGTACATAGCCTATTGGCATTATTAAGAAAATCTATTCTTATGGAGCTTTGTTGCTAAAAATCATTGACCTAGGGCAACCAGAAGCTTGACCTATAAATAAATAAGTTAAGTCTATACCTTAGCTAGTTTAATTACTTGTATGATTGTATTAGTAAATGGAGTGGCTTAGTTTTATATTTTAGTAATCCTATTTGGGAAAAAAACAATGCTGAAGTCCTGCTGTGTTTTCTAAGGCTCACAATATATCATTTGATAAATTACTGTTTGGAGTCTACCTTGTACCACACATGGGCAAAAGACACAGAAGCTGTTGTCCTCAGAAGTATTCATTTAGGTACCTCACTCTTACTGATTTCATCTAAAACCTCTGAGGATCTAGGCAGAGCGCTTATCACTTGGCGTCTCTGTGCTTACAGAGGTCAGATGCAATTTTAGACTTTGCCTCCCAGATAAAAAGCACCGTGATAACAGCTGCTATCTTACTGAATTCAGGGTTTATGCTGCATAGACGTAGCGGTCAGCAGGGTCTGGTTGGTACAGGAAGGTTTGCTGCCCTCAGAAAAAGAGGTACAATAGATGCGACTGTGCCTTGTGCTACTTCTAAGCCCTCCCCCAGAACCATTCATGCCGCAGGCGTGCGTGCGGGGAAGCTGCTGGGGTTTAGCTCTCCACCTCCCTCCCAGATCCCGACAATGGTTTTCTCACCAGCACGCATACATAGATCAAAGCGCAAGGAATGAATTAAGAACAGAACAGTCTGGTCCTGAAACCCTTTTAGAATTCCAGAAACATCAGAAAATAATATAGCTATATTTCATTTTTCTATTATATAGAAATTAAATTATTTCCTTTAAAAATTAACACAAAAACAGAAAAAAAAAGCACCAAGCCTGGCAAGAAATTTAACCAGCAACTACAGCTGGTTTGGGGCAGTCTTAAACTGAACATAGTGCTTTGTGATAAGAGGAACCTGTAACGAAAGGTAGAAACATTTACAGAAGAACTGCCCAAGTTTTTAAAAAATGGATGAAGACAAAGTACTAAGCATAAGCATTCATTTGATTTTCTGTGTACTGCTCATAGTCTTGCATCTTTTGTATTCCTTGGCCATGACGTTTCAGGTAACTAAATTCTGTTGCATACATACAGGAGCATTTAAAAATAACACCCTTTAATTTCATGCACACAGGAATTGATTCCAAAACCAGCTGCGTATATATCCAATCAGGCAAAGAAAAACTGACTCTTTTGCCAATCTCAGTTTACCAGCACAGCTCAAATTTTCATTAGGCATGATCCCCCCACAGGGGAAAAGGTGAGGGAAGGTCCAGTGATTAATATAATTCACTACCTCCCTTCATATAGTCAATGAGCAAGTAAAGGCGTTGGACCTGGAGCCCCACAAAGGCCTAGACTGAGTACAAGAATTACCAGTGGTAGCTTGCACCCAAGCTAAATTCAGTGCGTTATTTATTGTGAATCACTGTTTTAAATCATCTTGGTTCAATGGTGTAAATCTTAAACAATTAGCAAATGAGTTTTCAGCCAGATGCCTTACGTCAAGCTCTGAATAGTTTATTTTCTTTTATCCTTTTTCATTCATTCAAAATAGTTTTTATTAAAGCAGGCAAAGGATTACACTCTTATCTTCAGTGCTCAAGCTGCGCTCAGTGCTTGTATCTGACTTCCAGACTGAACTTGTATTACTCTGCAGCTTGTTAGATAATTCATATTCTGTCACAGTGTGCATTCAACTTAGTATATGATTATTTAAATATAAGCTTTTTTGTGTGCATTTTATCATGTGTTACTAATGTTAGAAGCCGAGGCATTTGATCAAAATCATCATGCAGATTGAATTGCCAAAGAAAATCAAACCTGAAATTGTAACCTTGGAACTTATATTAACATTTGCTTTTGGAAGTTTGTGTTTACAATTCAGCAAGAAAAGATATGTTACCACCCCTTTCTTCAAAAAGAACGAAAAAAATTCTCTCTTGAAAAAATACATCATGCACTTCTTTCTAGACAGATTAAATAAATGTAATTGTGTCCTCCATTGAAGGTCAGTGATCTTTTATACATGTTTGTACACAGATGTATCCTGTAAGTTCTTCAATACCTACACATTGAACTTGTTCCTGGGGAACTATACTCTGTAAAAAGAAATGGAAATTCAGAACCAGGATGCCCTGCCTTCCAGTTCACCTTTGCAACTGCCCATGTGGGGAGCCATAGACAATCCATTTATATCTTTTTATATCTTTTTACCAGTAGCAGTTTTAATGCTTTTAGCTGGTCAAGCTACAGTGGGATTTCCCCTCTGCACAGGTGCTGTATGTTCTGGTGTGTTTTGGTGCCAGGACCGGAGCTAGTAAATGCAGTGCCATGCCTGGAGCTGGGGGCAAGTAAAACATAGAAAAAAATTATTGAAAAGGATAAAGTTCTGATGGGGCTGAACATTGCTGTCCTCAAGGAACAATCTGCCCCTCGTCTTTATACATTAAATACTGTTTTCACCATACCCATCTTAAATGATTGTTATGCAGACTAAAGAAATTGTGTGTGTATAGGGGTTTGGATGTAAGAGGAACAGACTGCTTCAAATGGCTCCAAATTTAAATCCAGAATAATTCTCCTTAAATCAATCCAGAATCACAGTGCTGCAACTCAAGGCAAAGTATGGCTTACAGATGGAAGACAAGCAAGGCAAGATTACAAACAAAATGACAGCATTATCGGGCCTGATTCTCAGATGGTGCAAAACGCTGATTCCACTCACCTCAGGGAAAGCATACTGATGACTTACACATGTAATGCCGTACTGATATCCTGGGTCTCTTAAACCTGAGAAAAGACAATGTGAATGTGCGTATTAACGCATTCTTTCCAAAATACATGACCTACAGAATAACTATACAGATACAGGGATACATAGAAAATTGTTCACCAAAGTATGACTATCATGGAATGGCATTATTTTTTAATGAGATCCTGGATTTGAAGGAGAGAAAGAAGGTTGATATCGCTCTGGGGAGAGGATATTTTAGCCAGAATAAACATGTCAGAACACCAACGCTGTATTTAACAAAAATGATTAAGTGAAGCATCTTTCATTTCTGAAGAGCAGAGAGGAGAAGATGAAAACAAAGGATGCTTTCTCTATGTGATGGTTATACAGATCTACATAGTTACTGTAGCATGCCTAGGTTGGGGATCAAGTCTCAAGCTGCTCTTAGTACTGCTGCCTACAAAGTGTGTGGAATATTATGGAAATGAGAGAACCTGCAGAAGGAATAGACTAGAGAGGCATTGGTGAGAGCTCAAGGACATCATCTCAGCATCCCTGTGCTGGAAGGAAGGCTTCTGTGAACAGGATGGGGATGGTGAATTAGGTAACACCTGTGTGGGGAGAAGCCAAAGAAAATAACAGGTCATAAAATCAACCAGAAAATGAGGCATAGAAAAGGGGGCTAGTTAGCATAGTTAATATCTTATTAAGAGGCACCAGGGTCTTAACAGACTGCAGCTCTTCACTTCAGGAGATTTACTCGGATAACCTGGTGGCCAGACTTGCTTTCTCCTAAGTGAAAAGAAATGGTTCGGTAGCAACGTTTATACACCTGACCTTTAATAGAACAATTTTTCCCCAGCAAGGTGAAGGATTGGATTGGAGCAAAGAGGTTGTTCTCCTCTTGCCCAGGTGTCAGCTTCAAAGCTGCTATTCCATGGCTGTCTAAACTGCTCTAATTGCAAGTGCTGCAATCCCTCTTCTCCCAATTCCCAGCTATTTAGTCCCACGCCCCTAGCAATCTCTCAGGCACTTGTTTGACCTTTCATTGAACCATTCAGATCTAACTCAGCAGGACACTAACCAAAAAAGAATAGTTTTCTGCTGTGTTAGTTCTGTGATATGAATCAGTGAGGGGTTGAGCAAGCAGGAGCACCCTGGGAGAGTGTAACCCACTCAGCTGGGGAGTGGTGTAACCCTGGCAGCCAGCTGTGCAGCTGGAGCACAGCTGTGCCATCAGTGTTCTCCTCTTCCCATCGTCAGATCAGTCACATTATAGTCTAGCAAGTTGTTGGTATTTTTACCAGACAGAGCCGCATAATTTCAGTCGGATGAGCAGGTGGATAATTAAGAAAACTTCCTAAAAAAAAAAAAGTTCTATACTCTCTCCAAAATAGTTAAAAAACCCACTAACCTACAGAAAAACAAACAACTCTCTAAGATTGTCTTGTACTGAAGCAGAATCGTAACTTTTTACAGATGGTAAAACTAGGATTCTGCATGCAGAGCCAAAATGAACAGTGGTGATGGACATGAGCGAGTGCATTTCAACACAGCCCTATTTCAGAAGAGTGAATACAATTTCTAGGGTCTTCAGTATTTTTGGTGCTGTATCATGGGAAAGTTCTGAACAACTAAATATTAGGAAATTCATGTAAAGTTAAACAAGTAACATTATTTGTTTTCTTTAGTCAGATGATTTAAAAATGGTTAATATTTGATAACACAATGATAAATATTTTAATACAGTATATTGCAGTCGGTTAGGAATAGATCAAAAAGATACAAAGTAAGCTTCACTAGATAAACTTTTATTAGGTACATGAAATAGAACATAAAGCTTGATAGCAATTACCATTTAATCTATTCACATTTGGAAACGTATTGAAGGGGAAACTTATAAGTCCGTTGTTATGAATTATTAAATGTTCATTTGAACAGCGATGAGCAGGACTGCTTTTCCTGTGAAAAATCTGTCACACTTTCCTTTTAAGCCTGCTCAGTGGCCATAACTTCTATGTGATTTGCTGCCTTTTTATGAGGACTGAAAGAAGGAGATCAATAGAAGCACAGACACGCCCAGATGGGACGTTTTTATGAAGGGGCCTTAAAAGGATCATTTAGGAGTAAGTAAAGTAATCTCCATCCTAGTTAACAGCAGAGGAAAAATGACTGACCTGAGGCAATTAAAGACAGTTGACACTTCCTGTCTTGACATTGATGCAACCGATGGCATTGCTGACACCGGCACATGCTGATTGTTAAGACTTCAGTAGTTATTGTTTCAGCTTCCTTTACACATGTACAAATGCAACTCTCACAAGAGATCTTCCTGTTCGCAATGATGGCAATATGGAAACCAAAGTTTAGTTTAGAAGGAGCTGATAGGTTTTAACTTGCAAGGTGCTGACTGCCTCCCCTAACAGAAGCCAAGCTCCCCCAGAGTTGTTAAAAGTAAAAAAAAGTCTTTTAATATTATGTGTTAATAAATGGATGCCATGGAAGTAGGTATACTGAGATTCAGTGTACCTGTAAATTTAAATTTTAAAAGACTAGCTTCCACCTTCAGTGGATTTCAGAGTTACTGTAGGTTCAGGACACACCTGATGTTAAGGTGTGTTTCTGCCCTGAATTTGAACGTGCTGAAAGGATGTCATCCTAATCAGCATTTCTAACTTCAGGTTTGTATTTCTACAGAGCGAGTATTGTAGTATCTACCAGATAATGAACTGAAGGCTTTTTAATTACATACTGCTACTATTTGAGGTACTTTCCAAAAGATTTTAGATACCTTTTCTTTACTTTGACAGTATTTGTTATGAGTAATCTATAGAGGTGAAAAGAAAAAAAAAAAAAAAAACTGAGACTGAAGGTTTTAAAGAAATTTAGTTGAACTAAAGGAGTTGTTATTTAGTATCAATAGGTTGGGTACTTCAGCAATGAATTTCTGAAAATAATCAAGACCTTTCAAGATCTGAGCTCTTAACTAAAACATTTAACAAAAGTGCCTTTTTACATTTCCCAATTCCCACTTCACCCTATTGTTTTCTGACCATCTTACCTAGCCCGTTTCAGAGCTGGTCTTCAAAACCTGTCACTCCTGTAAGTCATGTGTTTATCTTCATGCTTGCATGCTTATAGACAGTAAAACATCTTACAGTAGAAAATTAGAAAGCCTGTACTGAGTTAGACCAGGGATCAATTTACCCCAGTTTCCTCTAGTTGACAGCAGTGGGCTTGAGTGGTATTTCATTTAGCATAGGAATCCAAACTCTGGCAAGGTGCAGCTTATGGATTTTCTCAGCCAAAGAGTTCATCATTATCTTCATATTTAGTTGGTTTCAGTGAACCTTTCATCCAATAATTTGCCTAATCGCTTCTTGAGACATTCATACTTTTGTTATCCAAATGTCCTGGGCACAAGTTCATGATTATGCAGAGTGTAATAATAATAATTATTTCTTTGTTTTAACTGGCTAGCTGACAATTTGATTTGGTACTTCCTAGTTCTTGGGAGGAGGAGGTAATAAGAATAAATATTCATTTCCAATTTACCTCTTCCATAACATTTGTGATTTTATAAGTGTCTCTAATTTTCCTTCAATCTATCTTCCCTTTCTTATGCTGAAGAAACCTAATCTATTTAATCTCTCCTTTTACAGGAACTGCTTATATCCTAGATCACTCTTCATTCTACCTTTTTTAGTGATACTATATACCTTTTCAATATGCAGGACTTCGTGCAGCATTCAAGAGACAGGCGCATCATGAAGCTATATGGTGACATTATGGTGTTTTCTGATTCATTCTCTTTTTCCTGTCCTAAAAGATTCAAGAATCTATTTGCCTTTTTCACTGATGAAGAGCATTAAGTCAACATTTTCAATAAAATACCCTGAACTACTCTTAAGGTCTCTCTTCTAAATGGTAAAAGCCAAGTATCTATAAGGGTACATTACTCTTGAACAATTAATTTCATCTACCATTTTATTGTGCTGTCACCCAGCACCTTAGAAATTCTTCTGAAGGTCTTTACAGCCACAATACTTTTGTAATATGAGCAAACTTTACTACATCACTCTTCAGTCACTTTTCTAGCACAATTCTGCATGTGTAAGTCCTGACACAGTTCTTACAGGACTAAGTAGTAGTCTCTGACATTTATTCTTACCCTGTTTCCTATTATTCAATCTATGATTATTCCATTAAAAAAAACCCAAAACCTCTCTTACTGGTTTCTTTGAAAGAAATTGCTGAGGGATCTTGTGAAATACTTTTTAGAGCTTCAGATACATTATCAACTTGAATATTTGCATCCATATGCTTACTGATTCCTTTAAAAAATCATCTACTAGGTTTGTACACCATTATTTTCCTCTACAAAAAGTTCACTCTTCTGTGCTCATCATGCTCATTCGTCTATCTGCCAATTCTATTCTTCATTACAATTTCCATCAGCTTGCGTGCTGCAGAAGTTTTATTTGCTAGTCTTTAGTTCCTCTCAATCTCGTTGGAGCTCTTTATAAAAATCACATCTGCCATAGTCCCTTCTTATAGTTAATCAAGCCCATCTTGGCAATTAAATCAGTAAAATCACAGGTAACAGTCAGAAATTTGTTTCTACATTTTCTCGAAATTCTTGGGTCAATATTATTTGCTTCTGGTGATTTTATGCCACAGACTGTATTCCATTTTTTAAGACTGGGTTGTATAAACTTTACTCTGCTGCTAACAATGCAATTTTTATAAAAATCCTTTTAAATAGTGGTCTTCTACTCTGCATCTCTAATACAACCAGCTCACCTAATCATCGGCAAGCATTCCGCGCCTTTAGCTTCTCCTTGCATTTCTTTCTAATAAGTGCCTACGTGATCATCTCCTCTTCTCCTAGATCCATACCCCTGACACATGTACTAACCCTTCCAGTAACTTCAAATTCATCTTAAGGAGGCAAGTAAGTAAATATTTTGACAAGGAACATGGGTGTGATAAAGTCAGGAACAAAAGCTTGATCTTATAAGTGTCAGTCCAGATCTTTGACTACTATCCTTTATGGCACAAATTTTAGTCAAGCTATTCATATGAATAACAACTATGAAAGTGAATATAGCTTTACAGGATTGGGCCAATATATCTTTAGAGGGGACTGATAGCCTATACAAAAGTACCATGATGTTCTATGAAATATTAATGGTATTGTTCTTCCAGTTTCTTTCATCTCTGCACAATTTTGAGGTTATGATTTTCTTGATTACGAACTGTTCTTCTCTCACATTGGACTACACTCAATGGCAACATCATTAAAAGAGACATTTAATGGAAGCCAAGTCAAGCCTGTTATAATTATCTTGGCTTCTAAAGTGAATAATTAAATTGTTAGTAGCACTTTTACCCGTAATCATCAGGTGAGAAGAGAAAGATGTGACAGTGCTGGAAGTTTAAAGATTTCTACAGAGGAAGGGAAAAAGAGTTTGATCGTAATTCAGTTGTTGGTAATTAATATCTATAGAAGATTACTTATAACTGAAATCAACTTGAAATAATTACATTAAAGAGACTGTGTTCATTAATATTACTGATTTCAATATACAGCTGGGGTCTACAATGATTAAAGCATTATGCCCAAAATCATTTTTTATTTTTATAACTACAGCTTGGACAAGTACTTCTTTATATGCTATTTTTTCCTTTCTACTCACGGTCTGTCTTTTTGTTCAGATGGAAACAGAAAACCACATAACAACAATTGCACTGATGCCACTGGCTGAATCTAGAGATTGTATTTTGATTTGTACTTCTGATTGCAGATCAATTTACCCACTTCATTCTCCTTCTAGAGACTGAGTGGAGTAACTTTCCAAATCTTTTACACTTTTCAGACATTTATGAATCCCTGTGTATTTTCGAGATGTACAAAGAGTAAAGCATAACAAAATCAGTCTGTGGATAAACCAAAGTATTGCTCCAGCTTATGGAGCCAGTGGCCAAGCTTTATATTGAGCATCTCTGAACAGCCAAAGACACCTTTATCTTTCCATGATACCTATGTGCTAGCCCTTCTTCTTACTCTATTTCCTGCTCAAATATGAAGGCTTTTCTGATGGACCCAAGGATCTATATTTGCACTTCAAAACTGCTAGGTTATAAGGAGCTCAGCCATAATCTCTTTGGAAGAGGGATTCTCCCTTGAATAGTTTTTTAGGTTAGCCTTGAGAAACGGCACCAAGCAGCTATAGGTCAGGGATACACAAGGGCTACTATCAAAAGAGCTACCAGCTTTGCTACCTACATACACTAACCAGTCCCCATATACGCTGACAGGTGCAGGAGGAACAAAGATCTCCAGTATCCTCAGTATAGAAATAGCTGTCCATAGGAGACAATTCAGCAGGGAGTTCTGTTAATGAGGTGCTGCATCACTGAGCTCTGAATGTTATGCATACTTTAAATGGCAAATTAACTTCCCTTTGAAGCCAGAAGATCCTTGAAATAGGACTCTTTCTTTGAAGAGTTCAGAATTTTATTTCCAAGGAGAGTAAAGAGAGTTTTACCACATGTAGCTCTTTCTTTAAAAAGCTGAAGCTGCATTTTGATAGTGAGGCAATAAGCACTGACTAGCATCCAAGGAGAATGAGCTACTCTCACAAGGTTCAAAAACCTGGCTTAGTTCCTACCAATTTCAAGAACAGAATTCCAAAATGAGATTTAAACTGGGGCCATTAGTGCAAGGAAATTCATACTGAGGGCAAACATAGCATCCTTAAATCAGCCCCGTTATGTTGGCATTATGCAGCAAAGTGCAGCTCTCTGCAAGGAGGTTTCAGTTCTCAGAAAAAGCATCCTATTCCGCATATCTTTACAGACAGATTACAATAGGTATTACAACACAAATTTCTCAAAAATTCAGCCAGATGTTTTGAAATGCCTCAAATTACATATGCACACATGCTATTTGGTACACGACCGGAGATAAACATGAAAGGCTGCAGGTACACAGCATAACTTCTGCAAAGGTTTGAAAATTTGGGTCAAGATTTACGCCACCTATCCAAATAAAGCCATATACTGCTATAATTTTTCTGCAACGACCTGAGAGCTTTGCTAGTTCATGCAAAACCATTACCGATTTAAAACACAACTGAAAAGATGCTTAGAGAAGTGTACTCCAGTTATATCTTCTCTTTTATTCAGTGGCGACATGACAACTTGGCGATGATGCTGCAGCCCACGCTGCTCTGCACCATTAGAAGACCTTGACTGTTTTGCAAATATGAAACTTCGAGCCAGCTAAGATGTGTTGAGCACCTCCCTCACCTCCTCCCACCCATCCTGGCTTTGGCCCAAACCCCCCTGTTCCAGTTCCAACCACTTCCCTTTAGCACTCATCTTTCTCTTTTAGCTTAACAGCTACTCATTCTGTAGCTTTCTTGCAGTCTTCAGAAAACAATCATCCCACTCAGATCTGCCATGGTACCACTTGAGAAATGCTGTCTCACACAGGCAGCATAAAACCTTTGCTTTTCACACTGCTCTGATGCTGTCACTTCACTGGGCCTGCATTTCAAACCTGAGCAGGAGCGATGCTGGAGCCACTGCTGCCCCAGATGGCACGGCTGTGCAGAGGTTGGCCTTAGGTGCTGGCTAGCCGTGCTTGCCATCTGGCTTCATGGAGCAGGAGGCGGCTTGGTGTTTGACCTCTCACAAGGGTCCAGGCATAGACCAGTGCTACAAAAAGTCATCCTACCTGGAATTACAGCCGTTACTCCTCTTCCAATATCATGTGTACCCATCAGCCGGCACTCTACACAGGCATGCAGCAAACACCGCCTCCCACCATAGGAGGCAATGTAAAGGAATACACATAGTTCTGGAGGAGTTGTGACCACAGAAGTCAGATTTCCATTGCCATTGCTGCCAAGGCTGCTGAAAGAGAAGGACAAGCACGTGATAGGTGTTGGGGGGGTTCAGGTTATGTAGGGTAGGGGTATGCAAGGAGGGATGGCTCTGAGCAGAGGACAAGACTGAGCCCAAAGAGATACTTGCCAGGATAAACAGCTTCTTCATCCAAATTCTGTTTAGGATAAATCTGTTTCCATTTTCTCTGAGAGTTCTACAAAGAAATATACTCAGAAATTATGTTTTAAAATAGTCAGACATTATGTTTTAAAAGAATATACAACATCCTAGAAGTACATTTTCATAAAAATTGAGCATTTCTTGAGTGACTCTTCCTTCTCTAAACCAAAGGTGAGTATATGAGTTTGTAACATTGTTATACGCACAGCTTCTCAGGAGCATGAGAAAATGACCAAGGTCTTGGCTTTTCAGTCTGAAGTGTGAGTAGAAGACTTTTTGACTAACACAATTATTTCTTTACATCATGAAGTTTAAGAGTATTGATACAATATATCTTTAGAAATATATAACACACTGATTATAGAGGAATTTATTTTGTCTCTATTAATGGAGATACCTTTGTTATTTTTCGACTCTGGTATGACTTGACAATCTAAAAATTGGAGAAAATAATTTTAAATAAAATAAAGCAAGTGAAATCATATTTTGCATATGTCATATATATACTCCTTGAGGATCTCAGGTTATTTTAGTCTTCACTAATAATTAAATTTTACCACCGTTGTGCATCGGGATTGATAAACAGAAATATAAGTATATTAATCAGCATGTCAAAAGTAATGCAAGAACCATATAAAGCACAGAGGGAAACAGTTCTTACTCATGAGATTCTTTTAACTCTGGACTTTTTAATATCCTGAATTCTCTTAACATTTTGTAATAGTAAGCAATATCAACATCCATGTTTAGAGGCATTATCTTTAGTTCATATGCATGTAGAAAGAACTTTTCAGGCATTAACCCAAACAAACATATGCTGAGTGCTCTCTTTCCAAGTCTAAGCCAGGTCTATTGTTATTCAGATGCTTTCTACATTGTAGAGTTGATAAAATGAGATTAGTGCAGTCCTGTTACTATTGCAATAACTTATTAGTAGTAGCCTGCATAATAATATTGTGAAAAATTTGTAGGTTGCCTGTATGCAGTCTTCATCTGTGTTTGTCAATGTGTAATAATGAATTACAATTTCTAACTGTGTCCTTATCAAAACATCACTTTTGAAAAGACAAATAAATAATCAGAGCCTCTGAAATTTAGTTAAAAGGCAATATAATTAGAAAAACAGAGTTATTTTGTATTTTGGTGTGAGCATCTTTTGGAGATTTTTGCTGAATGATGTGATATTTTAAGTCAGTTTAAAAAGTGTTTTCAGCTAAACACTGGCTAAGTCTATTATATTGGTTACACATGTGTAGCACGTTGCAGAAAAACTAGTGTGCCTGAAGAGGATTGTGTTGGAAAGCAAGCATCTATTGTCTATGTTTTCCTGCCTAATGGCTGCTCTGTCATGAAGATAAATGCACAATGATACCTAGAGCAAGTCTGTGTGTAGCAATTAATATTGTTGATGAAAAGTATCGTGAAGCAGCTAATAGCTTTAATTATTTGATACATTAATTTATTAGTTCTCATTTTTGCTGACTGCTACATGCCAGCTGTTTGAGTCATCTTATTGATATTCTGATGAAAAGAGTAGGAAGGTAACACATTACATCAGTTAAAACCCCACTTACAGGAGAGCATGTCATCATAGAATCATAGAATGCTTTGGGTTGGAAGGGACCTTTAAGGGTCATCCAGTCCAACCCCCCTGCAATGAGCTACTAGATCAGGTTGCTCAGAGCTCCGTCCAACTTGACCTTGGATGTTTCCAGGGACGGGGCATCTACCACCTTCTCTGGGCAACCTGTCCCAGTGTTTCACTACCCTCATTGTGAAAAATTTTGTTCTTATATCTAGTCTAAATCTACCTTCCTTTAGTTTAAAACCATTAGCCTTTGTCCTGTCGCAACAGCCCTTTCTAAAATGTCTATCCCCATCCTTCTTATAAGCCCCCTTTAGGTACTGGAAGGGTGCTCTAAAGTCTCCCCGGAGCCTTCTCTTCTCCAGGCTGAACAACCCCAACTCTCTCAGTCTGTCCTCATAGGAGAGGTGCTCCAGCCCCCTGATGATCTTCGTGGCCTCCTCTGGACTCACTCAAACAATGAGGATATATCATCCAGTATATCTCAGAAAGGAATTACGATATAAGAATGTGCCTGTTGAGTGTCATTTTTACATGCTACTGTAATAATTAAAAATAGACAATAACAGATAAATATTTTTAAAGGCCAAGAAAAAGCAAAGGGGATAATAAAAACATTTGCAAATCTTTACCATGTTCCCGATACATGAATATGAAGCTGCTAAAGTTCTGACTGGTCAGATTAGAAGGAGGTACGTACATAACATCAGTATTTCTAATTGTCAGAATATTTAAACATCTTACACAATTGCGTATGACACTTACGTGGACAAGATTGCATATTCCTTTTTTAAACTTCATAGTTTATAAGCCTTTTTATAGTTGAGAGTCTCAAGACTCCCTTGGAAACAGTAATCAACTATGTTGTTGCATTTATCTAATAAACAGTGCAATCTAGTAAATAGAACTGGCATTCATGGGACCTGTGTTTGTTCCCTTCTTATGTTAGCATAGGCAAATCATTTGACTTTCCTTGGCATCAGCTTCTCCATTGTTCACTGGCAATAACAACTCTTACTCTGAAGAGCTTTGAGAGACCTACAGGGCAGTGTTTTTATCCCCATTCTAGAGCTAGCTCAACAAAAGCACTCTGAAGCATTTCATCCACATTCAAAACAATAAATCAGTGTAGATTCAAAAAGAAGATCCCCTGATTCCCAGCATTGTTGCTTGAACAAAAAAATACTCTTCACATTTCATATTTTTTATAGGAACTATATGAATGTTTTACCTTTACCTTTGCATTGTAACTAATGTTCACGTAAACTCTGAATGTTTATCTCCTGAGACATTCTACGCCGTTTACTTTGCACATTAGTGTTTTGGTCTCCTATAGTACAGTATTATCCCGGTATCTTAAATCTCTCTGTTTTGAAAAATGCACACAAGAGGAATACATAATGACATATAAATATAAAATTGGCTTTCCCTTTACTTGTGCTCACTGTCACATAGTTGATTATAATTCACACTTACATAAGCGTGACTCCCTTTTTTTAGTTACATACCCATTTCATTTTAATATCTTTGGTATTTATGATAGTATAATTAAAGATTCCTGTTTCCATTACAAACCCTATTTTATGTAGTTTAGAAGTTGATCATAACATACATTTCCAGTAGATTTTGTTACTAATTTTTCAAAATGCCCCGTGCAATTGGCTTTAAGCCAAAGTAGGAAGAAGGAAGTTTGCAACATTCAAATTGTTTTAGGTCACAAATAACTTTAGAATAGCAGTGTTCAAAATTTAACTTGACATGAATATAACATCTTCTCTGTAAAACATAAATAAATACAGCAAGATCTGCTTTAAAAAACTAGCTATGACAATGGAAATTACTTTGAATTAAAAGAATTTTTCTACACTATGTTTGCTATACACAGCAAGTACTGTAAAATAAAATTTGCAGAACCAACCTTTCTCCATTTGACTGATACTAAACTGATTATTAAAAATGTAACTCTTTCTTAACACCAAAACCAGGACATATGTCATTAAGCTACAACTATGCTGCTTTTGGGCAATAAAAACTTTAAATAACTCATTAGTCTCCTCTTCTTTATCAAACACATCACGAACACTTTTGCCTAAATTGCCAGAGAGTACACTCATGTGCACAAATGTATCATATATTTGGGGAACAAAAAATTAGGAGAGAATAACTTTTTTTAAATACTGTCATCAAATAACATAAGATTACAATTTACTATTAAAGTTGTCACTCAGTAGCTCTCTGAAATAATTTTAAGTTTTGTCTATCAAGAACTTCAGGATCAAGTGCCATGCAGATGTTTTGAGGAATACCAATATATCCAATATTTGTCATCAGATTAGTACCATTGTGGAATTAATGTCATTATTAATAGACGCCACCAACACATTCTCTCACTCTCTCCCCTTCCCTAAATAAATTTAGGGAAATAATTATTAGAATACTTCTAATCCTCTAATCATTAGGAAATATTTTCAGTTGTGATTACCTTCTCTGGTTTTACTGGCAAATAAATTTGTAAGTGTGTGGGACTATTTCATGAGTTTTGAGTCTTCAATGCAGCATTCATTGGGAAGAATGGCGGGAAGAGAAACTTTTGTCTTTGTAAACAAAGAGAAATTATTTGCATTCTTTTGTGTCCAAGACATTTTTGCAAGTCAAACACCCTAGCAGCTAAGGATGCAGGAACATTCAGCCTTTTATATAATTCATAATCATGTATTTGAATTGCTGACCTTTGCATGCTTCTGCTTTGGTTTGCTCTCCAGGCTTTCTTCTGCCTTTTTGTGCTCTGTAAAAGCAGTACTTGTTGCAGGTCTGCGTAATAGTTCTTGGGAACTTCTAAGAAAATACTCTTGTCATGTGTGAAGCTGAAAATGCTGCTGCTCAGGCAGAGCCGTCCTGCTAGCTTCTTGGGTAGGACTGAACTACCTGACCGTAGATGTCTAGTGCCATGCTAAGGAGCAACGGCAGTTGGTGGTTGCACAAGGAGACAGCAACCCAGCACCAGGAGGGGACTGGTGGAGGGAAGGGGAATGGTGGGGCGGCAGGGCAGGGAGATCCCCAGCACAGGGTCCTTCCCGCAGCACCCAAGTCAAGCCAGCGGAGCAGCTCCGGTGTCCGCAACAGGGTCGGTCACAGCCTGCAGACGGCCAGACAAGGCTCTAGTGCCGAGGCAGGTCCGGGCTCACACCAAACGTGCAAGGCCAGGATGCGCGAAGCCCACCAGGTCACTCAGGCAAGGGCTTGAATTCAAATGCACTCCCAGGCTGGTGGGCAGAGGGTGCTTGAGTGGAGGCCTCGGAGGAGGCTTTTCACAGCTCTTGCTCACAACTGAGGGGTCTCCACAAGAGCCGTGTCCAGCATTGCACAGCTGCAGTGGATGGGAGCCGATACCAAACGCAGGCAGGGAAGCCGTGCAGCGGGTGGAGAGCCTGCAGGCAGGAGTCAGAGCCTGCCAGCACACCCAGGGCCCCAACAGTTGCCTGAGACAGGCAGGCATCCCTCTGGCAAGCCGCCTGCCACCACTCCCACAAGCCTAAATCTCTCTTAGTCTTTCAACATACCTGCCAGCTCCGTGTAAATGTCAGAAATGCCCTCTGGCACCTCTAATGGCAGTAGCTGCTTGTATTTAGGGAACCAAATCCCACCCTCCAGCTGTTCACAGGGCCTTTTGATGACCACTTCATCTTCTGTATCTGAGGAGGTTTTGTGCTTAGCCAGTTTTTATTGATAGTGGTTACATCCAAACCCTGACCTTGCTGTTGGCACTAGACAAAAAAGCCCCTGTAGTTTCAATTGCTTCTCTTCCTAGTTAAGGAAAGAGAAGACAGGTCACATAAGAATGTTCATTTATCTCCAGGAAGATAGAAATAATGGCACTGCAGCTTACAGCTTTGTAAGTGGAACAGGAATGATAGGGGTGTATAGTCCCTTTTGAGCAACTACAGCTGTGATGTAGCTTTTTGCTCTCCTGAGATTACCCTAAGATATAAGGGTCATACCAATTCAGTGGTGCTCCTCCATAAGCAAAGTAATAAAAAGAATGGGGATTTTTTTCCCCCTCCCACTTTGGGAATCATCCTCTTTTGCAGAAGTGTAAAATTGGAACCATCAAAATCAGAAAATTGAAAGGTTAATCAATCATTTCCTGAAACTGAGGAAGATTGGAAGGTATTGTCTCAACCATAATTCTTTGATAACTAAATCTGAATTTGTTTTCAGCCATTTTAACAAGCAATCTTGTATTGTTTCTGCCAGAGCTACCATGGCTTTTCTATCGTGCAAGAGTATCGATTCCAAAATTCAGTTCTCCCCCTTGTCCTTTTTACAGATTTGATGTATTTCTCTCCTCATTATCTTTTATTAATTAAATCCAAGGATTTTAGATTAAGAATAGAGATGGAAAATGAGAAAGCACAGACACAACCTGTGAAATAAAGTAACTTTCTACCTCTGCTATCCTTATACCATGGTTAAAATAACATTTGTTCTGTAGAGGATTTTGCATTTTCAGTAGTGAAACATAATCAACTAAGCTTACCCATGTGGATGCTAGGATAAATTGGTACCAATTTACAGGAGAGAGGAATCACCATCCATTCTGTGGCTGTGTGCTGGGCAGAACTCTGAATAGTAGCTGCATCTTCTTGTAGAAACTCTGAAGACTTTTCCTGCAATTTGATTAGAACTGACTTAGCTTTGAAGTGAGAATTGTGCAGCAAGAACAGAAATTACATGCAGGCAAACAATCTGAAAATTCTACCAGCAATTTTCAGCAAACACAGTACCTCCATTACCTACTCACTCATTTACTCTCTGATAACTTAATAAAACTCATTTGATAAAAAAATCAAGTGTCATTTCAATTGTGCCTCTAACGGGCATTTCTCAGACAAGTCAAGATGGAGATGTCTGCCTTTTGAAACTACTCTTACTTGGTCAATGTTTATTTCCTTGTACTGTTGGCAAGATAATTAATCACAACATGGTTTCAACTTTGCACCAGAGATCTTTGTATTAATGTTTGTCATCTTATGACTGTAATTTTGGCACAGTAAGATACACTTTAGGCTTGTACTTGTCTACACTGATTTATTTTGTCTTAACTTCAGAATGTGCCTTGGTAGATAAGCACAAACCAGTTTTGTTTTCACAGTATCGAAGCATCTACTTTGTCTTGATTTGACAGTACCCTAAGATAGTTTTACTGATTCCACTACAGCAAATGTTGACTTAGTGTCACTTCAAAAAACAAATCATTATGAATATCTCATTTAAAACAGCAATAGCTGTTTTTCATATCAGGTATGTCTGTGGTTTAAAACCACCGAAGACGTCTGATCAACACTGACACATCTATTCACGTTAGCAAAACATTTAAAAACTGTTTGGCAGTAACTGTAACTGGTAACAATAAATTCAATTCTAATAATAATATATCAAACTGGAAGACAAGCAGAGGGAGAAATCTAAGTGACAAAACTTCCAAGTCAGTTATTAGCCACTAGTAATTCAAATGAATAAGATACTGAAGTTACAAAAATTTGAGGTTTTGTCATGTGCTATGCAACACTAATTGTAACAGCAATAGTTGTAGTCTTTCAGAAGAAACTGACTCCTTATAAGTTTTCCTCATGCCCTTATATCCTCATTCCTAAAATTTACTCTGTGGGTGAAATCTCATGAGTCAGTGGAGATCCACATAGAAGTCTTTAACACATAGCAAGTATATAATGTATTTTTAGGATTGTTTCCAAATAATGGAAATAATTTGTTGTTGCTGACTCTGGCAATTTGAAAATATTTTGATTGTGGTCACTTATGTTCTGATACAACTGGAAACAATTTTAAACCTGTGCCTTTGAAGGAGACTAAGTGCTTTGCATTCCCCAATTCTATTAAAGTCTATTTGACAAATTGTGGGAAAATATTACTAATACCTTCACAACTGCAGAGGTCTTCTTGTGCTTGTTATCTACATATATATGTGTAGATGTCCATATTCTTATTAGGCATAAACACAAGCTTCCTCATTTGTTGCAATTTCTTCTATATTCTGTGATTGGTTTTGCCATTTATTGATTAAATGATCACATTTTTAGAGGATAACGCATGTTAGTTACAGAATCTTTATAGTATTCATAGGAACTAATTCTGTATTTGACAAGAAATCGTTTGTGCTTAGCCTCAATTTACGGAAATTATTTATGTAGCGAGACAAAACCTCCTAATTTTTTCATGGCATTTCAGTGTGCTGTTCATAGCTCTCTCTATATAGACAACCACTGCATATATTGAAGCTACCTATGAACATCGTTACTGAAAACATGGGTTTCACTTTGTTTGGTTTTTTACTCCGTTATTATGCCAAGACAGAATATTCTGTTAGCTTGTGTGCTGAAAACTTCCTTACAAGTGAATTCAAGTAACATTCTTCACTAGGTGAGAAGTACCAAGGAAACAGATGCATTAGAGAAAAAAAAAACAGCCAAGACTAATTTCTTCAGCCACTAGACTCACATGCTTTCAAAGTTACAAACAATGGGTGGAATCCAAGGTCAAAAAATTCTCGTGATTTCAGGAGTGCCATTCACCCAAACTACTGACAAAGAGTATGGAAAATACACTGCAGCAGAAGTAGGGTCAAAGCTTGCGTCAGTGCTTTAGAATAGACCAAAATGTTGTGCAATATATTCAGAGCTGTCAACCTGTCAGCCTCTCCAGGGACTATAATACTCATGATCTGGGAGACAAAAAGGAGAAAAGTGAAGAGATTATTTTAAAGAGAGAGAGAGGGAGGGAGGGAGGGAGGGAGGGAGAGAGAAGGCTGTAACAAATGGTACCACAAAAAGGCACACTGAAGAAAAATAGTGATGGGAGAAATCATACAAAACATTTCTTGAAATTAAAAGACTTCAGAATTCAAGAAGGCAAGCAAGGACCTCTAACAAAAAGTTTTCTTTCTGCAACTTTATCATTAATGGTCTTCATGCTGTTCCCACAAACAGTGAACATTTTATAATAAATCCAGATTTTGACGCAGAAAGTGGACACCACTTATCCCAGAACAAAAAAGGTATCCTTTTGAATATGTTCATTTCTCCTTTTTTAAGTTAATAGCCTGTCCTTTCTCATATTCACGTGGCTGACCCACCTGAATAAGATGCTACTGTAGGCAAGCTGTACAAAAATTAAGGTAGCACAAAGAAAGGTACAAAATGTATTTTCTCCCATCTTGGATGGCCTTCAGGAAAGACAGGAGGCTAAAAGAATTTGTGTTTAAGTCCAATAGCATATTGTGTGTCTGCCTGAGCAGTAGGCAGACCAAAAGCACTGTGCATGTGCTCTGAAGCTGTCCAGACACAGTAACCAGAACATAAGCCAACAGCGCAATCCTGTGCCTGAGGTGGCCCTCTAGATCAAAGAGAACAAGACTTGCATTTGTGTTACTGTCTCTGTATTGCTGCTTCAGAACTAAAAATCAGCCACAGTTGTCTCTCTCTCTTCTTTCAAGAAGCTGCAAAGCTATCAAAGTTGAGTTTTGAACAGACTCAGAAATTTCATGTATTATTCAGATTTGAACATTTAAGAGGAAAGTAGACATTTGTCAAACAAGTATGCTACTCTCAATACAGTTCATTAAATACCCAATATAAATTCTATGAAACACTAGCACATCACTTACTCCTTGAACTGCTTGAGCTGGTTGAAAGACTGGATATTTTCCCCTTGTTTTTCTTTTCTATTCCATTTCTAAATGTAGTAACATTGGAAGTACAAATCAAGAATATTGTGTGGCTTGTGGCAAGGCATCTTTCATCACCATTCATAGAGGTCTTATCCTAAAAAAAGAGGCTTTAATATTTTATTACTGATTACTTTGGAAAAGATGTTTACATTTTAATTCAAAAACAGTAATATCTCTTGCTAATTGCAGGGATTTGTTCATTTGGAGGCGGGAGAGGGGGTTGCCCCAAGGACAGAAAAGCTTCAAGTAGTTGTCCATTTCTACATGTGGCTTTTTTCTCTCTCCTTTGTATAGTGTTTTAAGGATCCCATAATCAGACCATACCTTAGATTGTAAATTGATGAATTATGAAAATAACATTAAAAATTTTTCTTTATTTTACTTTATATATTTCACTTCCTGCAGTAGCACAGATCTGGAGACTGATCAGAAATATCCCCCCAAAAGACCTGCAAAGCTCTCCAGAGCAAATCAGACATCTCTGTTTTGTTTCTTAAATGATCAGTTCAATGTCCTGTCTTCTAATTAATGAAGATCTGCCAGCAAACCCACGCTGGTTCAGCGACACAAGTCTTAATAGTCATGTGTGACTGCTTCAGAATTAGCTCTTTTACTTGCATCACTTCTCCATGTTTCATTCTTTGATCAGAACTTGATAGGTAACGCCCTTCAAAGTAACGCAAACTAATTTTTCATTATTGTTACTTTTAGTGATGAAGATAAGGCAGAGCTGGTTCAACACCTCTCAGCAGTGGAAGCAACATTTCACTGCTTGGTGTATAAGAAGGGGCAAGGGCATGGAAGGTAGGAGAAGGCGGGAGGAGGACAACAGGCAGGAAAGCCCTGTATTGCCAGGCTCACTGCTCCTGCTGCTTGGGGGAACAAAAAAGCCAAGGGCCAGGCACATGCTGGGGCTCCACCAGCCCTACCTTCCCCCTCCAGCACCAGCTGCAGCAGCTCTCCTTGGGCTTCAACACAGAGCAAGGGGTCTGCAAGGTCCTGGCCCTTCCTGCTCAGCTCAGCGGCTCCCAGGTCACTGCCTTCTCTGAGTAAAGTCCAGAGCCTCTTCTGAAATAATATATTAACACGTATCCTAGAAAAATACTGTGTTACATTAGAAACATTGCTCATTTTCATAACAACAATTAATATACTTGCCTTGCTTTAGTCTTGGCAGCATGTCGACTACTTTTGTTTAAGGCATAAATTTTGTTTTAAATTCCAGTGAAAGTGCTCTGGTGAAAGTACTTTTGTTTATGCTGCCAATATGCTATACTCATTAGCTATAGCTAATCCAGTTCCTAACTGAATAAACATAATTAGTTAATTTTAAAGTTTTAAAAGTAATCCTGATCATGCTTTCAGGAAGGTGGAAATGGTATTAGAGTTGGTCAGAATAAAATTAAAACAAAACTGGCAAAAAATAAACAATGGGATTTCATAACATTTTCAGAATTGTTTCATTTAACTTCAAAATCACCACAGTTGCTATCTATGTGATACATATATGTGTGTACATGTGTGTGTGCAAGAGGAAGAGATACAAGGACAAAACTAAGCAAAGAAAGCGGTGACAATACAAGATTAACAAAATTCAAGGCTTTTCAGCTACATAGTAGCTTGCTGAAAGCATTAGAATCTACCTGGTTTTACTTTAATGCGTTTCTGTGGGCAAACTTTTAAAAGCATGCAAGAATAACGAAGGAGAAGCTTTTGATCCATCCCTTCTTTACATTTTAAAAACTTCCTAATGAGAAATAAATGATCCGATTTAAAACCCAGCATCTCTAACACTGTATCCAGAATTCTGTAGACAGCAATGATGAGAGGCATTTGACAGCGGCCTGCATCGGTGTCTCAGGCAGAACAGCCAGCGTGTCGCAAAACACCACTTCAGCCTCTTATCTCCAGCAATCTGCAACTGCAGATCAGAATCTGGGCTGATGGCCTCTCTACAGTTGTCAAAACAAATTTAAAAATAGGAAAGCTATTGGAAAATGTATTTGTTTTACTGAATTCTTGGGAAAACTTGGATAATATATTCCAGGCCAAACACAAAGCAAAATATCTCATCTGCTGTTTAAGAAGTGGTGTTTAATTAACTATTGAATTCCACTCAGTTATTCAAGGCAAAAAATGGTCAGTATTGATGGGACAGATGTTTCACCATTTTCATTGCCTGAACTGTAGGAAGAATCCCAGCGATGAGTAAACTAGAACAAGCAGATTCAGTAGCGGTACCATCAGATAAAGGATTTTGATTTTTGCATATTGATCCAGATAAATATATACAATACAAATTATAAAGTCAGCTTTAAAGATACATCACCGTATAAGCGACGTAACTCCAATAGTGACTTAACATACAGTTCATTTTTTTGACCTGTTATCATTATATTTTTCTGGGTTTTAATCTCATCATATTTATTTGGTAGTGATTTACTGTTCCACGTACATAATATAAACACTATTTTTTGTAACATATATAGAACATTAAAATTCAGACATAGGGCTGTCATCAATAACGCGTTGTTTGTTGTACCTTAATATTCAAATTTTCACACTATAATTCAGAAACTGGACAACATCATTAAATCCATAGGTCTTAGTAAAAACCTTTGATTGCTAAAGGAATCACTGAAAAAAAAAATTATTTAACTGTTCTCTTTCAGTTGCATCTATGAGTTTTTAACACACTGCGTTATTATTTGGCCCACTTGGACAGAGAACATTAGAGAAAGCAGTTGTCAGTGAGTCCTTGTAGAGTGAGCAAATTATTTTTCTGAAAGCAAGCCTGTTCAGAGAAGATTACCTGTAAGGTTGCTGGTGCATAAAATTGGACAGATTTATGTAGAATTGCATCACTTAAGAACTTGGACTGTTTCAATTTTAGTTCTCATAATATTTGGGTTGCTTTTAAAAATAAGTAAATTAACATTTATAAAACTATTCTTTTTTGTAGCAATAAGTATCAAAGTTTAACGTAAAATTAACAATATTTTCCCTATTCTGAATTATTTAGGGTATTTCCAGGCTAAGGTATGCATAAACGGCATATAATGTTAAATCTGCTTTTAAACCAAATAATCTTTTCCCTAATTCTCCGAGTGAGAATTTTTACTGTTAAGTACTGCCTAGATAGTAGGCACAAGATCTTTACTAAAATTGCCTCTCCTATGGATGACAGAGCTGTAATTTAGCACATATTCTACTAGTGATATCATCTGGAATAAAACACAGATTAACGCATTTAAGTAGTACATTCCTCATATCTCTACATATTTACCCAGTGAAATATTTCCATTCACATTAAGTAATACAAAGTAAAGTTGTCAGTTTTTCAAATATGATAATATTATTCAGCTCTAAAACTTTTGCCTGTATTGTTTTCTCTTAACTCTTTTGTCAAATCTGACTTCTGATGTTATTATATCAAACTACAATATCTAGCTAAGATAGTTTTAAGATACCAGTTACCCTTGTACCAAAATAGCAAATCTAATTAAGAAGAAATATTTTAACTGTAATGGAAATGACAACATTATCTTTTATTTCCATATGTATATACCATATAATCCCCATCAAATAACATGCTGAATTTCCCATCTGTGCTTGCCTTTTCTTTTTTGCATAGTATTTTCAGATCATTAATACATGCAGTTCTTGATTATGAAGTCCTGCCCTCTCATCCAGATCTTTTTACTTCAGCAAAGCCACGTTGCATTTTTAACCACTGTTCATGCTTTCTGAAAGCTCTAGATACGTTGCCCCTTTCAAATAACAACACACCCACCTACAGTTCCAGTTCAGTAGTAACTATGAAAATGCAGACACTGGCACAAGGCAGGTATTAATATTCGTGTTATTTAGGTATTAATCGTTATTCATATTATTTCATTAATTAATATTCTCATAATCAGTGGTCTGAAGTGAATGATATGGCTTTCCAAGACTACAGCCTAAAAAAAAAAAAACAAGAAAATATCAACCAAAATAAAAAATTCATACTTGAAGTGTTAAAAAAAACACATCCCCTGTTTACACGTCTCAAGAAGAGGAGGGAGGTAATGTTTTAATTCTGGTTTTAGTGCAGAGTTTCTCCTGTAGGTGAACTTATATTTATTCTGCTTTTCTTTCCCTCCCTCCCCTGCTATCTTGCAGCAAACGTATGTGACAATGAACTACTGCATTGCCAGAATGGAGGAACATGCATCAACAACGTGCGATGCCAGTGCCCTCCGGCTTACACTGGCATTTTATGTGAGAAATTGAAGTGTGAAAGGGATCCAGGAGGCTGCAGCCAAAACTCCGGCCAGGAGCCAATATCACACAGGCCTCTCTTACTGCTGACCGCCCTACTAGGAGCAACTGGACTTTGCGTATGCTAAACTCCCTGTGGTTGATGGCATCACATTCAGACTGCTTCAGATGAACGTGCCACATGAAAACACAACAAAATCCAAGCGTTTGCTCCTGAAATTTAAAAAGGAAAAAAAGAGAGAAAAAATAACCACGTACAAACTAAGAAGGCCTAACTGAACTAAGCCATATTAATCAGTTACAGACAGGGCTCTGAGTCAAGACTCTTCACCTCTGACTCCAGACAAGTTGGCAGCTGCCTATTCTGTCAAATCAACACTAGCTGCAAAGCTGACACAGGACTGAAACAGTTTTGACAGCCCCCAGAATGGGAAGAGAAGTTAAAAAACATTTGCTACTCCTATATGGTGCGCTGCTGTACCTCCGCCCGGCGTGTGGACCGACCAAATAAAGGCATTCTTTGCTGTCAGTGCATTGTGGGTATAAGGAAATCTGTAAAAGCTGCCATATTGGCCTGCTTCAGTCCCCGAATCCTTTCCAACCTGTGCTTTAGTGAACGTTGCTCTGTAACCCTTGTTGGTTGAAAGATTTCTTTGTCTGATGTTAGTGATGCACATGTGTAACAGCCCCTTCAATAAAACTCAAGCCAGTCATATCCTTGTATACCTTAGCAGCACTGCATCAGTAAGATGCTGTGTTCACCTACTGTACAAGAGTGGCTATAGGACAAAAAGTGTATTTATCCTTTTGTATTCAAATGAAGTTATTTTTCTTGAAATAATGTACAATGTAGATTTTTTGTATTATTGCCTATTTGTGTTACCAGACAATTTGTTAATGTATTTAATTCTAATCAGATAAGAGAAAAAATATTACTTTTTATTTAGTCCTTTTCTTTTTCCTTTCATTTAATTGTGCAGAGATTTCTCTGTATGGGCAACGTGCTGGCATCAAAGAATATCAGTTTACATATATAACGAGTGTAATAAGATTCCACCAAAGGACATTCTAAATGTTTTCTTGTTGCTTTAACACTGGAAAAATTTCAAAGAATAAAAATTCCTGCATAAACAGTTCCAGGGTGACATATTGCTATTTCTTGAGGCCTTTTTAGAAAACAAACAAAAAAATTTGATCATTTTACCACCTAGTATGTGGAAGAAAAACAAGTTCAACAGAAATTACATCATAACAATCTAACCTGGTTTTATTTTTACTACTGTCATTATTTTTGCAAACAATTTTAAACATAAAAGGCATCATTTGTTTGAGGAAGATTTCATCAAATCCCAAGCTTGGAAAATGTATGAAAAGTTGAATAGTTCTCATCTTTGTTCTCTCAATTCATCACAGAAATTATTCCAAGACTAATTTACAAGGTATTACAGAAGCTAGTCTTTAATTCATACCATTTTGTGGATTCTGGCAGTAATGAAGCAGATACAGCCACAGCTTATGTTGTTTCTCCAAAAGCTTCATTAAAATGATATGTTTATATATATACTAGTCTGCCTAAGAAACTGCAAAAACAGCAGCAATCGCCAAAAAAAAGCCAAGATTTAACTTTTAATAAAGTCAAATTTAATATTTAGAAGGAATGTCAAAATATACAGCAGTGAGTAGATAAAAAGCGCTGCTCCAGCAAATAAAGTTTGTTTCAAGTATTGCCCAAGGTGTAATAAATTCTTGTTTCTGCCTTTTATTAGGCCAATTACCGAGTGTGACAGAAAAGGATAGCAAGAATAGAGAGGCAAGCCAAAACCACTGCAGTGTTTCAAAGTCCTGGGGAAAAAAATAAAAAATAAAAAATAAAAAGGTAGCAAGACGGTGTGAATTCTTTTCCTGTCAATGTTCATCATAATGGCTATAAATATTTTACCAACATAATAGCCTAGTATCGAAAACAATTAATAAGCAAAAGAAAAATTCCTGCGAGAAATAAATTCTACCTGGCTGCCTCTTCCAAATGGTGAACAGAGCAGAATTTAGGGCACTGCCCTCTTGGATAAGCTCTTTCTGCTAAGGAAGCAAGTTTTGCAGGCCAGTACCCAGCCTCCAGAAATGGGTAGGCAAATCAGATCTTCATTTCTAAAAGAATCCTGTGAAGATGATGAAGACAATAAGCTGGTGCTTGTTCAGGCTGTCACCTTGGCCCTTTGTGTAGAATGTTTGCTATTCACACTGCCACTCTCTTTCGGTGGGCTAAATAAGATAAGGCAAAGATAAATTAAGAGCTTGGCTGGTTGCCAGCCATGGCCCACATGACATTGCAGGTATATATTAGAAGGTTGTTCATGACAATAAACAGAAAAATCATATTGCAAACTCGATTGGGAATATAAATGCTAATACAGGTGACATGCAGAGCTGGAGATTACCTATAATTAAGTGGATTTCTGATATTAAAATGTGGAATTTAAGTTTTCTTAAAGCTTATGAGCACAGACCAAATTCAGATTGTATAATTATTGGAAAAGATGTGCTTTAAGTGTCATTATAAACTCAAGGCTTTGTGAAAGTGCTAAGAAAGCGTGTTATGCACGTTTGGTTAGAAGGGATTCTGCCAGCAGTGCTTAAGTATAATGGATATCAGATCACAATCAATTCAGCTGCATTCCAATTTCATATACTTATGATCTTCTAAACCAGGGCAGAGTATATGGCTTTCCACATATTTAGCTACCATTTCGTGCATTTTATACTCCCTCATCTATTACTAAAGTCACAATTTGATACAGGAATACATTCAGTGGAAAGTTTTCTTATCAATCGTCCTTTTCTTCAGCTTCATTATTTTTTCCCTTTAACACTACAGAACTTCACTAATTGAAAATTTTGAATATAAGTTTCTGCTACTGTATTCCAAGTATATTTGTAAAATTATGTGTGCATCTTTGAGAGAGGAGTAGATTTACATCACTCAGCGTAGCTTTACCTGCTTTTTTATTTAATTCAGTGGAAAATGAAGGCAGAACCTATTCCCCATTTCAGAAGCTGTGAAGAACAGATTCCTTTTCCTGAAGATATGGTAGGATCTTTCCATGACAACATGCAGTCACAATATCTGCTTTATGTTTCACCCAAAAATATATACCCCTTCGAACATATTCTAGGTTTCTTGGAGTGGGTATCCTGTCCTTGTGAATGCCTGTAAAATAGCAAACACATACACGATACTGAACAAATAACAAGAGAAACATGATCATTAACACGATTTTGGTTCTGTATCAAAATGCAGCAGAAGGAACCTACTGTGCAATTATTTCCTGTATGATATTTCTTTCCTGGAAGGTTTACCATCCAAGAACTGACCAGGCTTCACATTGCTTAGTTGTGCAGATTATAGTTCAGAGTACAATGACCTTAAACCTAGCATTCATAATTAAATTTATGCAGTTACATTAGTTCCAGTTGTTTTGCTAAATCAGTCAGTCCAAGTCAGCTTGCAATTCCTGTGTTCCTAACTAGAGAATTGGTTCCGATCCAGGATCGACATGTGTTTAACATCTGAAAATGTGGCAGCTTATGAGAAGATGTTGCTCCCTGACAAGGGAGCTGCAGAAATTTCCACTTCAAGCTAGCCATCTTTTTCAAAGGGACATTAACAGACAGGCATCTGTCTTAGCACTGCATAACTGTTTCAGAAACAAACTATCCAAAGGAAAAAATAAAAATAAAAAATCTGGTCAGACACAAATTGACCCCAGATAGTGCCCCGAAATGATAATTGATCCAATACTTTATCATAACTGAGCCACAGATAAGAAGTTCTTTCCTATAGCGAAAAGAACAATAATGTGCAAAAGACTCCTCAAATTTAGAAAGAACTCCTCCACTTGCATATAATTTTATACATCTTTCTCATAACTCCAAGACGCCAGGGGGATTTGTTATAGCCTCATTGGGATTCTAGGTTTATTAAACCATTGGATTAACTAGATTCATCCATGCATGCGGTTTATTCACCTGTGAGAAATTTGAGTAATATTTTTCATAAAATATGCAAGACCAGATTTTCAGCCAATCTCCAGCCCAGCCTTCATGTTTGTCCTTGCAAATGCAAAGTTACAGATGTAAATGTTAAGACATAGTCAATCAACTAATTCCTAAGAAAAACTGTAAATTTAATTATTTATGGATGCAAACATTCATCCATCAAAATGCAGACCTGGCATTATAAATCAGAAATTTTACATTAACCAACTTGATACTGTTCCCACCATCATACCTCCTCTTCTTTCTAATACCGTAAGAAGTGTATGCAAAACAAACAAGCAGAAGAGCAGCATTTTCCACCATATGGTGCATTTCATTTAATGAAATGAAAGTTCATCACCAGTACAGTATGTTCACCAAGACACCATTTTTGCCACAACATACAACAGATAAAATTCCAGTACAAAGCATATGTTTCCCTTCATTGTTTTTCTGGCTATCATTATCTATACAGACCCAAACATATACACGATGAATCATAGAATTGTTTAGGTTGGAAAGGACTTTTGAGATCATCGAGTCCAACCGTAAACATAGCACGGTCAAGTCCACTTGAAATACCGCTTAAGAAATTTTACAGCCTTAAAGACCACAGAGCAGACTAATGTTAGACCTAAAGAGATTGTAAAGGCTTCGGGGTTGAATTCCTGCATACATTGCTAGCTAATACTCATTTCTGAGAAGGATCAGGATAAAGATCACATCATGGAAGTGCACTGAATCAGAGTTTCACAGCAGCCAGTAGAACCAAAGTGACAGCCTAGTTACAGAAAGCACAACAGGATAGTGTTAGTCCTGCATCTGTCAGCAGGGGCAACCACATCTCGCCCTGGGACACTCCCAGGTATCACTCACCCATCAAAACTTTTGCATGTGTGTTTACAAATGTGCACATTCTAGTTACACTTGCTAAGACACCTGTTACTTACGCAATGCTGCTGAATGGAGTTGCTGTACACATGTTCAAGTGTACTGTTGTCACTGGAAATACAACTTTTGTACTAGAAGTGAACCATTGTTGAGAAATGGAGGGCCAGGAGTGGGATTTGGGTCTATTGCTTGTTTGTTTTGAGAAAATGACGCTCATTTTTGGATGATCAGGTTGGAAAAGACCCTTAATTCCAACCTAAATGATTCTATGATTCTACGTACAGGACAATATAGCGGTGAAAGGGACTTGCAAAGTCCTACATATAAGTGTAAAGTTAAATATATATATGTACACACATCCCAACACTGAAGCCAAAATCTCCCTAATTTGGATGCCTTAGCATTCTAAATAGAAACTGCCTGATTTTCACAAGTAGTCCATGTCCACAACTCCCAGAGCTTGTCCCTTGCTGTTATTACAACAAACGTACAGTGAAGTGGACTCTTTTCTGTTTTAGTGGAAGAGGAAATGAAAGTCTTTCTACGTCATACTGTAATTTGCAAAGCAACTTATATGATAAATTATTAAATCAGTGCAATCTTTAATATACAGAAGAGTTATGCAAAGTTTATGGTAGAAATCTCAAGTGTAATATTCTTCAAACACTAAGTTATTAAAAAAAAGGTCATATTCCATTATTTTGGAAAACTCTAAATATAATTAAAAATCAGGTTTTACTCATTACTAACCTAATCTAAGTGATGGAAATTACAGAACCCACAGCTGCAATCTGAAGACAGAGCTTAGAAAGGAGTTTAAGCTTAGAGTTTAAGCTTAAATTTCTTTTCTGGAAGAAATACTGCAGGTTCACAAGTCACATCTAGTAGAGCAGAAGTGAATTCCAGCATCATCACTGCAGCCTAGATCTGGAAGTACCACAATCACTCCTGATCTAACAGGCATGCTTAACTGTTAAATTTTTAAGTATTTCTATAAATTCAACAAGCTTTGAGAATTCAGATAACTGGTCAACAAAGTCTGAGTCTTTGCAATGATTAGTGAGGCTTTTAAAATTTTGTCAAGTTGTCTTTAGTTTTCTAGTCATATGTGTTCCAAAATACCATTTCTAGGACCACTAGTCACTCCAAAAATCATTTTATAACCCTAAAACAGAGTCACTAATTTTACTCAATCTGTAATCGGACACTTATGACAATGCCATAGTTGTTCTGTCTTTCTAGATTGTAATATTAATTAGATAATGGAGGGGAAAGGTTAATATTGTCCTGTACGTAGAATCATAGAATCATTTAGGTTGGAAAAGACCCTTAAGTCCGACTGTTAACCTAACACTGCCACATCCACCATTAAACGATGTCCCTAAGTGCCACATCTACACGTCTTACATATTTTTGTTCTTCCTTAATGCTGAGTTAAACCACAACTCAAGTCATAACTTGATATCATAATATCAAGTGAAATTTTCTTTCATCCCCACCCTTTTCAGTGGTATCCAAACTTAGTTCCCTCATTTATTCTACAGAAATTTTAATATTTTCCAGTTCTTCAACATATTGCCCAAAACAAAGTCCTCTTAGCTATGTTGCAGAAGGTAACATTAGCAAACTACAAAATTTAAAAAAAAAAATAAAAAAATAAAAATCTTTACATTAATCTCTTCAAAACAAAGTTGACAAAAATTAGTACAAAATCTCTTCAAACCATTGTGCTGCATATCACTGCAAAATATCTTAGCAAATATTTTCTATTTAACAAGTCAAAAGGGGTTATTTACTCACTTGTGATATCCCAAACCTCTTTACATACAGTCAATTGACAACCCATGAAAGTCAAAGAGATTCCTGCATGATCCCAACAGAAGAACAATGTTCATATATCGTTCATAAAAGTGGTTCACAGCTACTATGCTAGACTCAATTAATGTAGTGCAGCAGGACACACCTGGAGGACAACATTGCCTGTAATGTAAAGATCAGTACAAATCTAAAAAATAAATTGAGTAATTCTGCAAGTTCTCCAAGTTCTAATGCAGCTCCATAGCATGAATGGATTTTTATTTATTTTTTTTTTAGAAATTCTTTTGGTTGGGATATCAGTTGTTTTGAGATTAATGCATCCTCTACATTCAGAAGTGCAACATCACTCCACAAAATGAGCAAAAACCCATTATAAGATGTATACTCATTCAGGCCCTTACTCTGCCATTTTGTGCAAGTCATATTTTAAGTTCCCTGATTTTAAGAGGCCTTGATCTAGCTGATTCTTTCACACCTCTCAATGACTGTTTTCAGTGTTACCTGAACACGTAAATGAAACATTTAAATCCTTGTACATCTACTGGGAACATGGTTCGCTTTGCACCTGCAAATAATTGTGGATGCAAAATCAGTGACTGCTGTCTATAATTGTTGTTTATAATTGACAGTACCAAGAGATCTCGCTTAAAGGCTTGGGCTCTCTTGGACTAGATTCTGTAAACATGTTGAATGAAAAGATGTATTTGCTCACTGTAACTACATAAAACACAAGGCAAAATCATTCTTACAAGATTCTTATGATACTCAAAATATCAAAGCACTTCCATTTATCACAACTGATACTTCAAAAACTCTCAAGGAATAGACAATAGGTTAGATCGTTATTCTCTACAACCTATAAATGCTCAGATACTTTGAACAGAAATTCTGTATCATTTATCTTTTAATAAAGATGAGGAAACTGTGACCCAGACAGGTAAATGGAGTTACCTGAAACAACCCAAAAAGCAACTGGCAAAGGCAGGGAACAAGTTAAACACATTAAAGCTCCACATTGCATTGAATATGAATAAAGCATTACACTACAGGAGTACTGAAAACTTCTTAGTAGCTTTGGTTATAATTACCACTACATATAGTATTAGTATATATAACATGTAATATTATTATGCATAACGTATATAACTATTTACAAAATATTACTTCACACCTCCTCATTTTAGGATGGAGATCAAACTAATATGTGTTCTTACAAGTGATGTGCAGGGCAAATGGGTGTATCCCAAAGTGCAAAATTATTCCTTGCCCAAACAGGTAACTATGACATTTCATTAAGAGTTATGAACACCAAGGTCATAAAGAAGTTAGTTTTTCTATACTGTTTTTTTTTTAATGACAATTAATAGCATATAGTGGAGGATAAATTAAAGATATCAATCATGTTTTCAACTATCATGATATCTCATAAATGATTTCCTAAAGCTTAATAGAAGTCATTTTAATGACAGAAGAATTTAATGTATTTACAAAAATGCACTACTAAATTTGGACCTCAAGCACTAAAATATTATTTACTTTTTTGCTAGTTTTACTGACCTTATGGATAATAAGTTTACTAAATTCTTCCTGCAAAACAAGCCTGCTAAATACATGCTTAGCTCAAAGCTAGCAGATATGCCAAAAAAACAGTAATACCAATCACATTTATAAGTTGAGATTTGCTCACCTAATAGAGCTAAAAAGCATTCACAGGAAATAGGATTCAAATACTAAACCAAAGTCTTTGGCTTCACAGTGTAGAAACTCAAAAGGTTAAATACAGAAACGAAGACTGGAGCCCACACTGCAGGAGCAGAGGTTACTGAAAAGAAAATGTAGACCAGCAAGAACAAGATGAAGTAGAACTAACAATTCTGTTCTCACTACCAGTCAGACACAAATTTTACCTCAGTCCCAAACAGAAGCATATGTGAAAGGCGTTGGAATCCAAAGGGAAACAAAGCAAAAAAATCCAGTTTTCTCAAGAGTTAGAATATTTGGGGGAAACCCAACACTGAAGGAATGAAAAAAATGAGAACATAAGTTGCCCCCAGACTAAAAATACACTAGGATCTCAGGGAAAAAAGCCAATCTAGATACTACATACATACTCATGAATTCATAGACACGGCATTTGGCATTGTAATCTCTCATTTGGAAACCGCAGGACAAGAGCCTTGCACAGACAAGGCACTCTTTGCTTGGGGATTTCACCTCCTGCCTAGGTGAAACACTGCTAACCTTCACTGGAAGAGGCTCGGCCTGGCAGCAGCACCTCTGCTGTGTCTTTGGCTCCAGCTCTGAATTCAGCAGCACTTGTCTGGCCATCTTGTCCAGATGTTTTTTTTCAAAGTAGCTGCTTTTCAACACCTTTTGAGAAACCACCTCACAGGCCTCCTTCCAGTCAAAGCAGAGCAAACTCAGCGTGGGAACAACCCCATTGCCAAGACCTGTGCAAGGCCAGCGGTTACACCTGCTCTTCGCCATGCACCTCCTAAATCATTAAATGTAATTCTTACAAGAAGACAGAAAATTAAATGTGTTCAGAAGAGAACAAGTTCCCTCCAGGCCTTCTACTGGCATCTGCTGTCACCATGTTCAACACAGGACTGAACTAGGCTCTGAATGGCTACACTGACTCATTCAATGCATTTCTTGTTAACATCTCTTACCTCTAATTACTGTTGCTTAGTAGGATGGGAGAACCTGCATGTGGAGCACTCCGGTAATTACATTTATTATACTGCTTTCTTTGCCATCCTACAGCTTGCTTTCTTTCTTCATGTCAGAGTTTTTTCTATGCCCTCATAAAATATATTTATTACTTTGCTCTAGAGATCTCCCACGGGCAAAAAGTAGGTGGATTGGTACTTATGAATTAGTCTTGGCAGTGCTCTTTTACCTCCCTAGATCTAGTAGAGAGTCAGAACTACTTTTACAATTCTCTCATTGAGTAGGATGTAAGGAACGATGACTAAACTATGTAGATTTAGTGGCAAACAATTTTTTGACAGGTTTCTTGTTTACTGACAATATCTAGCATCTGAGTATCTCCCAGACTTTACCGAGGTTGCCTCATGACACTACTGCAAAGCAGGGAGGCATGCTATTTCCATTTTATTCATAGGGACTGAAGCTTGAAGATGTTGAGAGACTTACAAAGTCAATAACAGAAAGAGAGATTAATTCTGACACCTTGTCCACCGCATTAAGTACTGAGACCTACAGTTCCCTACTCCATCCAAATTACACAAATCTGAAGTTAAATAGTCTTCCATCTGCATGTATTTGCCACTCACTTACTTCAAATTATCTTATCCAAGTCTATTTTACATTACACCTCCCAAAACATTGTCTTTGTCTACCACGCTTGGAGTTTCAATTTTGTCGTATGTAACTCACACATTTGATTTTGCTGGTTTGGGTTTCTCTCTTTTGCACTTCAGCCTAAGGCTAGAAGGAAAGCCCAACTACTGTTTTTTGAAGGGATGTTACATACAAGTTGAAGTAATTGGAAGATTTTAACAGTCTGAGAAATTAAAAGACATACATACAGAAAAAACAGTAAAACACTAAAAATCCTCTTCCAGAAGAAACAGATGGCTATGGATTTTTTTCTCCCTCCTTGTCCGATTTTTTTTTTATTGGATGTATTAAAGCTCATATAATAATAATATTATGACTTTATAAATTAATATATAATATCTTTTATAGCTTGAAATACCTATAGCTTAGGCATTTAATTTCTTCCATAAATGTCTACATACTGACACAATTAGGTTTTGATACATAGATATTTCTGCTTACTGGAAATCTGGTAGCAAAAAGACTCTATGCTTTGAATGGGCTCATAAATATATATTGAATTTAATTTTTTAATACACCAAATCCATTTTCTTATTGTTTGGTTGGTTTGGTGGCTGCTTAAGAGAAATATTTTCTATAAATATTTTTGTTTTGTGCAACTAATTAGTCCATAAATCAGTAGATTGTAATATGGCAGAGATTACCCTCAAGCCAATACAGATCAACTGATTGAATGTATTTACCTTCTTCATAATTCATCTGTCTCTAATGTCTCTGCGTTTTCTTCTGCTGCTTTCAAACATTGTCTTGCCACTTTTTTCTCTCTTCCCATTCTTCAAATATATACACCAGTTTAACCAATGAGCATACTTTCTATTAAACACTAGATTTTTCTTGTTTTTTGAACCAAGCACAGTGAGCTGATGAAGTATATAAATAACCAATAGTCAGATAATCACAGATTAATCAGTTTGATTCTGTACTAGGAATTTTTACATGCTTTCCATTTTCACATTATTTATTAGGGCCATTTACTGATATTAAAAATGTGCCAACTCTCAAGCAAAAGCATGTCTCTCAAAGAGGGGAAAGGAAAACTACAAATGTAAAATTCCTGCAACAGATATCAGACACTAATTTAGAAGTCAGTTCGGGATGGCAACCATATTAAAAAAAAAATTTTAAAAAAAAGCATAACCCCGTGCTGATCTTGGAGCATGTACTTCAATAACACTGAAGCACTCTTTAGTGTATTTTCTTCTTCCTAATCTATAACGCCTACTTTATTTTGCTCAAATGGCTTGCAATGGCTAAGAAGAGGTAGGATTGTTCTGAGGCAGTATCACTTGTGAGTTGCATGCTATTAGTCATCCAGCCTTCTACAACTTTAAAAAACAAAACAAGAAAAAAAACCAACCAAACAAAAAAAAAAAAACACCAAAAAACCAAAACCAAAAACCCAAACAAAAACAGGTATGGCTTTGTCATTATCTCTGCTGACTTAAGTTCCTGAGTCGTAATTCTTGTGTGGCAATTAGTTGGCAGTCCTAGTACAGCTGCTAATGAAGATGTGCACACTGATTAACAAAAGCTATCAGTGTTTTTTCCCTAGCTATCAATCTTAGCAAAGGAAGCCAAGTGGAAGTGGAATGAAGAGGAGCTAGCCTTGCATCTCTCAAAACGAGGCCTCAGAGAAGGAGGAAATGGATTGACAATACAGTATTAGAAAACACAGAACTTCAGTATACATGATGCATCTATTCCATGGACAATTAGGATTCATTCTCCAAGGACTGACCAGTTTGCATTCGTTAATGACCTGCTCCGGAATCCACTAAACACAAAGGAAAGCCTTACCTTGATTTCAACAAAACTGAATTAGATTTTAAATTCGATTGAAAAATAATTTCAGGAAAGGAAAATCTAATCCCTTAGGCATTATCTCTTTGATCCTACTATAATCTGCAACATTTGTACAGTTCCATGTACTATTTATTGTGCATTATTCTAGTGCAGCACTTAAATTATTCTCATTTGAATGTTTTCACAGACCTAGCAGTTCTGCTGACAAATGTCTTAATTTTAAAAGCTAGTCTGCATGGCAGGCACCATTTCTATCCAACAGAGAAAGGAACTCCCTAGCTAATGCTGTTTGCACCAACAATTTGTTTGCCAGCAGCATGTTTTCCTGTTTAATCCGTGTTAACATTTTGTTCAGAGTTATCCTAACTGACATGTATTCTATCTGATAAACATCTCCTCTCTTCCCTCACAGAAACATTATTTATTTATGACATTATTGTTACAGACAACTAAACAGCCAAGAGGGAAACACATTTGCTTTTCTGCAAATACCTGCACATGCTGTTAAACCTGCATCATTTTTCTTATAGAAACATCTAAAACTTGGTAAAAGGCTTCCTAGCATGTCTTTGGTATCCACTGAGAACAAGGAACAGGGACAGACACAGGCAGCAGTACAAAATCAGCAAGGGTTCAGGAGAACAGGAGGAAAATAATGACATTTCAGGTTGTTAGGCTGATATATGAAACTTTCTCCTTTCGGGCCCAATTTGTCCTGACTCCATGACTAAATGACCTAAATGGACCCAATATAAAACGACTCAAATCAAGAGTTGCTTTCATTCATGTTTTCTGTATCATTGCCAACATAGGAAGTAGCCAGTGTATTATGAGGAAACCAGTACCCGAACATATACACAGTGAGCTAACACCAAAAAAAAAAAAAAATAAATACCTGTGTTGGAGGTTACAGTGCCCCCCAGGCTGCTTCATGACTCAGGCTGAATTAAGGAGGAGGAAATAATTTCCAAAATTACCAAACTGCTTGAGAAGCAAATACCTTCAAACTCCCTGTCACTTCACCAGTTCATACCACACGTTGGATCCTTGGTGACAGAAACACATATCCATTTACAAAAGGACTCAAAGGCCTACATCTGTTTCATGGATGATACTGAAAGTTGTAATGGGTCATCAATTTAAGTCACTGCTCTGCCCCAGATTGGGACTGGCAGTCTTCCACATCTTTGAAGATCTTGTTCCATCCAGGGTCTGTACTTTTATCAACATATAAAGATTTTAGTGTGTCTACCTATAGGTTTCCCACTGTTCTTTCTGTATGATCTTTGTCTCAAAGTGCAAGCTTCTTTAGCACATATGTGTCTTCAAACTTCATGACACAGCTGAAGACATAGCACATATCCTCCATTATTATTAACCTGACATGTTCTTGAATCTTCTCACTCTGGGCTCAGAATTTTTCAGATACAGAAAGGACAGACTCTGCAAAAAGGCTCAAGTCAAAGGAGCAAAAAGGCAAAAACTGGAAGAAATGGAATGAGTAGACTTTCGAGAGCAGGACAAAGGCAACCTTTAAAGATGGACTCAACTGTAGGTGTATTATTTAAGTAACACATACTTACATACATTGGAATTATGTAGGTGGATATACAAACATGCTCATGTGCTTATAGTATTTGCTAACCAAAGATTTTATGGAGCTTTCCAAATATTCCAATTCTGTTACATAGGAAAGTATTTGCATATTATGTGAACATACACAGGTAATAACTGTGCTTGAGTATCTACCCACCTGCTCATTTGCAAATTGCTTTCTAAGTTAAACCAACCTATCCTCTGTACTTTTTCTCAGCTAAAGCATGTTTTTCTGCCTATTATCTGCTTCTTAGTATACAAGATTTAGAGACCTTCGGGAATCCCTCATGAACAGAATCTGTTTCATCGATATTGTCCTTTGCAGCAAAAAGCAATGCACCTCACAAATATTAAATACAAGAGTCACCAAATGCTCTTTTCCACTCAAAATGATAGCCACGGTACATAATGGCATGAGGGCAGCAAGTGTAAGATGAAATTCTGTGCAAAACCCAAGTGCATACCCACGGTCTGTGACAGTTTTATGAATTGATACTTCTGACACTCTGAGCCCATGCCTTGACTGTAGTTATCCATGTTAATTAAAACAGAGAAAGAAAGGGGTGCTGATCTGGGCAACCACATCTGCACTCCTCAGGGACAGAGCCTGTACAGCACAGAGGAGCCACTGCACGACCTCTCAGCCAGGGACCGCGAGGATCGCTGCCAGCAGCGTGGGGCTGGGGGAGGGAGGCAGCGAGAGCAAACACATAGACAGAGGGTACGTGAAAGGATCAGTAACGTGGACAGCAGAAATAATGGTTATTGGCAGGTCAAGGGGGGGGAACAAGTATGCTTTTCAAAAACATCACAAGCATCGACTAATGTAGAAAATTATTATTTTAGCCACTAATTAAAATTTTTTGCTGCACACCACTACTCCTGATAGCAGGTCAGGTTTCTGATTAATAAGTCCTGCCTGCTTAATGTTTCTCTGCTAAGTTAGAAGAGTTGTGGAGCCGGTCTTACAAAAAACTCAAAAAAAATCTGAAAGAACTGCCCTCTCCCATATAATCTTGAAAAACACATCTTGCTTGCTTGTTTCTAACATACCTTAGAACTTTCTAAGCTATTACAACATTGCTAAGCAAGTGGGGGGTGAAGGAGGGGTGTGTGTGTTTATAAAGCCTCCTTAGAACCATGCGTTGGCTGCATTTTCAGACTCATTATTCACATACCTCCGCTCCCAACTGAAGTCACTGGGGCCGTTGACTCAAAGGACAAGAGGCCGAACTCAAAATCCTTGCGGCACTCTGCACCCTTTCTCCCTAATGGTGCCAGCACAAAGCAGGAAGGGCTGAGAGGTTTAAATCATTCTAAGGAAAGTCTGTATCGAAGTCTTCGGGCTTTAGAAAGAACTGATTGTCTGGCTTCTTTAGACACCTTTAAAAGCCCAAGATTTAATCATTATCTTCATCGCCTTTTTGCTTATATACAGATACACACACCCCCCAGGCCTATGTAGGTGGGCATGCGTTCCCAGGGCCGGGCGGTGCGCTGGCCCCAGTACTGCTCCTTACTCAGATGAGCCTGACATCTTGTGGCTACCAGGGGCATAACACCCCTCTAACCAAACCCCTGAACACCATCCCCACCCACCTAAGCGTACTAACGCCTGTACAATTCGGGCAAATACAAAACAGCGCTTGAGCAACGCAAGACAATTATTTCACTTCATTAGATTTGACGTGGTGTCAGCATCGTGTTCTGATAAGACAAGCTGGCATAGAATTGTAAAGGCAAACCACAGTTACAAATAATGCAGAGCTTTGGTTAACTGGACTACAGCAGGTAATATTTTGCTCAAAACTATACACCTATCTCACCTGAAATAAGAATTGCCAGGATATCTACAGTTGTTGTTCTGATATCACCATGCTAAACATTACTTTGATTTTTGCCACAGGAACCACACCAGTCCTGCTGCAAGCGCAGAACTTTAGTGCAGCGGACTACATGGGCAAAAGAAATGTCTTCTCAAACAGGGAGATAAATGACTAACAAAGAGGAGTGGTTTTGGGTATATAAACAAGCATAGCACAGGCACATGTCTGCCAGTGGGGAAAGGGGAAACACCCCTCCTATGAAGAGGAGTTGCTTGTTCTTTTCCTAAAAAAGTTGGTCTATTGACTCATTTTCAAGAAAAATACCTTGAATCTCAGGGGAAGAAAAAGATTCTTCCTTTTATGAGGGTTTGCTGCACTGTCTGAAGAGGTTTGACACTCCCTCCTGTTCCCCTTTTTGGCACAGAGAAGAACAATCAAGCGTTAACGTAGAGAAAATTGTGCAGTTTGATTGGTTTCCACACCAGATGTTCCCACATGTATTCACATCTCCCCAACCCTTTTTCTCCAGCCAAGACTGTGCGCAGCTGGTACTGCTGTAGTCAACACCAAAACTGTTTAACAGAGCTATGAGCACAGGGGTTTACATGAAGGATCCCACCACTCTTCTCTGGGGTCCTGGTCCTGTTTCCATTGAAGTTAAGACATCATCACACTCATTGTCTTCAGAGAGACACAGAAAAGGTTGCTGGAAAAATTTTCACTACTTTGTTACATACCTGCACTTTTACCTCTTCCAGCCTATGATTTCCATTTCAGTTTCTTGCTGGTACCATAAGGCACTGCAGCCATTCACTGACCAGCTCTGCGTTTTCATTATTTGTGAAGCAGATTCCAATGGCAAACAATTTTAAAAAGAACTGCAACAGATAAGGACTGTTGCTTGTTTGTTAATTAAGTTTTCATGTCCATAGATTTCAAGAAATGGCAACTACAAAGTTGCATGTCATTAAGGTACCAGTGACTGACTAAACCTCAAAGATGATCCTGAGTGTTCCCAGATGAAAGCAACAGTCAGGGGTTCAGGCAAACTCCCCATCCAGGCCAAGGACTGGCTGGAAAGCCAGCCCCCCAGCTTTCAAATCACCACATTACAAGGAATTCTAAACTCTTAAGTCAGCTCCTGTTCATTTAAAAAAAAAAAAAAAAAAAAGTTCTTGACAGAAATGCTGCCATAGCCTTGGAGTTTGTTCTAATTGCTCTGGTTGCAAGCGAGAGGTTTACTGTAAGATGCAGAAAGCAAAAATTTACTACCCCTTCATATCATAGTAGGAAGGAAATTAGCAGGTTACGTACATTTGCATCTCTAGGAACTCAGTATCTGTGCAAATTTTGCAGCCAGTTTGTCTGCAGAACTTCTGTGTCTTGTTGCAGAAGATACACATGTGGGATTCTTTCATGAAGGATTTATGCTTTATTGATGCAAATTAAAGGTGATCTGAGGCAGAAACTTGCTGGTGGAAGCACTGCAGTAACAGCTGGGAAGAAATCATCCCGTATATTCAACAGTGCTGTCCATGGGGATTTTTTGCCACTAGATGCTCAGTGCATGCATCTGAGGACCAGACTTCTCCATGTGGATGACCACTTAGAAAAGAATGTTAAAGATGACTGAAGGCTCTGGTTATCAGCTGAAAGCTGCTACTGTCCAAAAAGGACATTTTAAATGTTTAGGTGCTAGATTACCTTAGATATCTAAAAGCATAAATAAGGAACACTGCTCTTAGAAGGCAAGTGATTGCAGGAACTGGTCAGTAAGAAGTATATGATTTGAGGAGAAGGAATGGTCTGTACCTACCCTTGAAGTCCCTGTAAAGAAACAAGATTCAGTACTGCACTATACCAGCACAGTAAGACTGGGTGAGCACTGACGACAGATTGTCAAAGGACAGTATGGCATGCGAAGGCACTACTGAGGAGTAGGAAGGTACATAAAAATAGGACACACGGATAAAGTAGTCAGCGGGGTCTGGGATATGCTTCCCTCAAGCAGCATAGGGAGATGCAGAAAGGAAGATTAGCAACTCCAGCCCTCTCACCCTGAAAGGGAGAAGCTGACAAGCATAGCATCTCTTTGGAACAGAGAGGGCGGTGGGCATCATATGGGTCCTCCTGAAGCCTTAAAGGGAAGTTATAGGTACAACTTGCTCAGATAACTAGATATAAATTATCATACTGTTCATTGCTGGTTTAGACTTGAAATGTCACAATATTTAAACACTCTCCTGTGGTGACTGCTACTCCAGTATAGAAATCTTGTGTAAAACCAGGCAGAAAATGAAAAGGACCCACAAAGTAAAGTAAAATAATCTATTGTTTTCCTTCTCCTTGTTTAATGAGGTGAAGAAGGGCAAAGCAGCACAGAATTAAAGTCAAATTACATGGCTAACAATCTCTGTGTACTAATCAGTGAAAGTAGACTTAAACACAGGCATCTGTATTTAGTGTGCGAAATCCCATTTCCTGAACTTCACTGAGTTCTGTCACTGACTTCAATGTAACCACAACTTTATCCAGAAAATGTATCAAGTCAAACTCTGTGAGAAAATAGAGGCCTGCCAGTGTGTTAAGATGTGAGGAACACTGCATACCTCAGTCTTAAAATAGATATATAAATCAATTTTTGCCATGAGAATTTTTCTCTTCATAGGGAAATAAAATACATTTGCATCATACCAACACAGTAGCTTATTCCACTCCCTCATGCACAGCTGATGAAAACTCCCACTCTTCTTGTTATAAAAAAGAAAACACCTGGGCCTGTTTCAGCTGTATTAGCGGAATCTGAATTTTAAAACTCCAAAGACTCAGATATGACATGGGATTCACAAATGCATCTGAATACTCTAAAGTCTGGGTCCCAGGTCCTCTGGCAATGAAACAAGACACAGGATGTTTTATCATGTTCCAAAACATTCTTGAGAGGTAACAAGTGAAAGCAAACATAACATGAGCAGGATAGCAGGGTCTAGCAAACCAAAGGATGTCTTGCACAAGCTGAAATACTGCAAGAAAATATCCTTTGGTCCCTTTCTCCCAGTAATCAGAAAGCTTTGTCATCACAAATGCTTACAGAGACTATACCGACAACCAAATGCTCCCCCTCGCACCCCCTTCAGCAAGCTCATTTCAGTTGCAGTTATAAACCATGAACATAAAAAACTTCAATGAACCCCAGAGAGAGCACATGTTAATTATAGCAAAATGGTATCAAAGCCAAACTGAAATTTGTTTTGGTTTGGTTTTGCATGATTAGTTCGGCAGCACTCCCAAATAGCGTGAACAACAGGGTATGCAAACCCTGACCACTTGACAAAGATATATGTAGACTTGCCATCCCGTGTAACTGAATGTCACCTACATAGTTATTAGCAATTGCCCTTAAGATAATGCATCATACGTCTTTTTGACAATAGTAATGGCTGGGTTCTGACAAAGAATAATTGCTATTTCAATTGAAAATGTTAAAATATAACAGAAATCAAACATGCAATTGTTAGTGAAAAATGTAGGAGAGATGACAGACATGTGTAACTTTGCCGGAATTATCAGTAGCTTGACTGACCTTAGTTTAGTTCTAATAAGCATTCAATGCAGTACAAGCCACAAAAGCAAATGGAAATGGTAGTTACAGCGCTTTGAGACTAGTGTGTCCTCAGTGCCCAGGGATCCTCAGTGCTAACCAGGGAAGAGCACTGCTGCTCAGGAGTTTCCGTTCCCACCAAATCTAGGGCTTAATGGCCGAATTCTTCAGTTTTAAACTAATTTTAAACTGTCAAGTTATTGAAAACAATGAAGGTGCATAGTGTAGCAAAACAAGGAATAAGGCCACGTCCTCCAGGGCCAGCTGCTGTGCTCCTCCAGCACACCCTTTCTGGGAAGTAATGAAGAGGGCTGAACAGTAAGTACTGCAAGTCCCTCCTTCCAAACCTCAGACTTTTGCAGTATACCATTGTCTCACTTTCAGTAATTGAAATTAAGCTCCCTAAATATTCCAATCAATCACTTTCTGATTTACTGCCTTCCATGGCATTTTCCTCTTTCATTTATTGGTGCTCTTGACTTGTATTTCCTATGGGGACATCGTGTGCTAGAATTATATGTCATTCTTTTAAAATGTCTCTTTCCTCCTAGTACAAGTTTAGGCTGTACCCTGTAGGGTGCCCCTGAACCAATCTCTTCTCTCCCCAGTTGCAGCAGAGATCTCTGCCTCTCTGGCTAGCAGTTTTTCCACCACAGCAATGATTAGAATATTGATCAAAACTTTCCCCTGAATCTGTCTCTATAGGACTGCACTAAGCATAACAAGTTAACAGACTTTAACATCTTCCAACATACATTTATAACATAGTAGTATCTGATTTCCTACATTCAAATGCACTGCTTGTAGTCCTTGTCTTCCTCTGAGGAATAACGGATACAAATCGTGAGTGGACTTTGCTGGCCTATCTGTAGTACTGAGAAATCCAGACTTTGGGACTGTTCTTTTTATGCTGGCCACTAGTCATTGCCAAACAAGTCAGAAGATCCTTGTACCAACTGTGGGGCAATTGGGTGATGGAAATATCTTTAAAGCAGTTTTTCAAACCCACTGACTTACGCATCAACTTACTGATCAACTTATTTGTTTTGCAGTAGTTGGAACCTTCGGTGTTTTCCTAAATGTGAATTTAAAATATCCCTTTGCGTTCTACCCAGCCTTCAAAATACTCTGTCATTCAGGGCCATTGCTTTGTCACTGTTACTCACATAGACCATTTCTCTTGCACACACACAGCTCTCACCCCACCCCTCACAAATATTATGCTTTTCTTCAGCAACAGAATTCTCAAATTCTCTAAATCAATCAATTTCCAACATCATTATAATAGAATCATAGAATGGTTTGGTTGGAAGGGACCTTAATGACCATCTATAGTTCCTGCCATGGGCAGGGACAGCTTCCACTAGACCAGGTTGCTCAAAGCCCCATCCACACAGGCTA
>NW_009626269.1:46562-46871 GCF_000690535.1 Cariama cristata | reverse complement strand
ACATTTCGGTGTCAGTCTTCTTTTTAGTGTTATCCTGGCAATCTATATGATATCTTTCAGAAAAAATAATTTCTAATTATTTTAATTCTAATAATTTCTAAGATTCGATGTGACAGAGCATTCATACTAAAAAATAATTGCACTGGCTCAAGCGCTATTAGAAAGGTATACACAACAGAGTGATCACATCACTTTCTCCTAAATAAACCCAACTGCCACGGCTGCTGAGCAGAAGTGCAAGATTGCAGAAGAGCAATGGTACAGGATGACTGCCATGGCTCGCGGGGGGGGGGGGCACTTCAGGAGATT
>NW_009626269.1:39295-46509 GCF_000690535.1 Cariama cristata | reverse complement strand
AGAGGATGCGGCAGGTCCTTTTCGTAAAGTCTTCCAAAAAGCGTCGCCGTTACAAGCGGTTTCGATGTGCTGTGCTTACTTTTCAAACGTCCGTCACGTAGCACCTAGTTGAAAAGAGAAGGAATGACGCTAATAGTCCGCTAACAAAGTAGCAATATTGCATGGTACAGAAAGGATAGGCCTTAGATGTTGAATATTGTGATTAACACTTTTAAAAGACAATCATGAGAATGAAAGAAAACAGAATTCTGTCTGGTTCTGTCGTAGCCTTCTCACATTTCCTTGGACCTGAAGGTCTATAAAACTTCTTCTAGCTCCATCTTTGGGAAAAAAAGATCATTTTCTCCACCTCATAAGAAGGTGAGAGTGAGAATAACTGATTTGTTCAGGTCTCATTAGTAACTCATACATGGCAACGAAGGTTATATACATGTCTAGGACAGTAATTTGAAATCTTTTTTGATTTGTAGACCCCAGAATAATTTCCAGATGGAAGTAGAGAATTTCAAGCTACTGGCCGTGTGTTGCTTTTCTTAGTTACTTTTTACAGATCAATTTGAAATCACTGTTGTTCATAGACTGTGAACACCTGCAACTTTTTAAGAGCCTCGATGACAAACAATAAGCATGTATTTGTTAAGAAAATATAAAATATTTTTAAAATTAGACCGTGATCATATGTTATCATACCAATAAATCCTTTGATGTGTATTTTTTTACAGAAGTCCCATCAAAACAAATATGCAGGATGAGCAATGCTTTTCCATTCTCTACCTTGTAAAAAAATCACCCTTGTTTCCCCTAAAACTTTTCAAGTCTTTTTCACTCTCTTCACTGTCTCTTGTAAACTATTAAATACCTCTTCCAACTCAATCAAGATTTCATCTAGCCTCTTACATAAATGTTATCTAAGGTTTATGAATGAAAACATGTTTTGGCAAAAATATATGATGAAGTTTCAAATAAAAAAACCAAACCATACAAAACTCACAAAAATCCGTCTTAATATTTTTAACTGCCTAGGATCTCTGCCTTTATGCATGATACTCATTAGTACTTTTTCTTGTTTGGACAATTTCTCAGAGTATTTGATTTCTTTGTCTCCTAAAATGCCCATCAGCAGAAACCTGCAGAAAATAGCTCCTTGAAAGCTGCTATTTATAGATTTGGAACCTGAAGTGGGAAGGCATATTTGCTAAAGAAAACACTGAAGATATTCTCAACTTTAGCATTTATATGTTCTTATCAATAAGGATTAGTTCAACCCATCCATTTAAATGGCCCCTTGAGTTATGGTCTGCAGAACCAAAGAAAGTGGTTCTTGGATGGGACTTTGATTCCATATTGGTTTCCAGCACCACAGCCTGGAAAACCTTAGGTCGGACAGCTCCAGGGTGTCCCATTACCTCGAACTCCCCGGAGGCCAGCTGCACCCCACTGTACAAGACTTCTGGAAAGACGTAGTTAGTGCCAAACGTGCCGCTGAGGGAGAACATCTCAAACTTGGTCTGAGCCGTCTCCACCGGCTGCCCACACGTGTTCGGATCTGTGCTCTTGCACTTGAGCAGCGTGCATATCTGCGGGGAGGAGGGTACAGAAAGGCGAAATACCACTAAGCATTCAACAATCAAAAACTGGATTTGATAGCAAGAAAAGTTCTCATGATGCAGCAATGGACAAGGGGTTTGGGGTGGCTGGGATGTAGACATATACAACCCACATTCACCCCTAAAAAAATCAATTACCTGCCAATGGTATTTTATGAGAGAACCGTGGAGTCCATCAAATGCACCCAGGACATAAACTTCATCTTTGCTCTTGTTTGACATCCGATAGATCAAATGACAGCAGAGGTCTCCTTGGCAAACTGTGTAATTTCCAGCCTTGCGCCTGAGTTCAGTGAAAGTGAATATATCCCGCCGGACAGCTCCCGGAAAAGCATCTTTTTCTCCTGGAAATTTCTTGATGCTTCTGGCATACGAGCTCCAGTTGACAGCGGGAGGGTAGGTGGGGTCAAGACGGGGGCGTGCGCTCAGCTCTGCTACCAGGAGACGTCCCTCCTCCGTCCCACTGTCGTAATGGTAGGTGGCGGGTCCCTCTGGCGTGAAGATCCCACTGCCTGCCATGGACACCCACCAGCCCTCTGTCAGTCCGCACCCCGCAGCACAGCTGGGCAGGGGGGCCAGCCGCCCCCCGTGCCACACCTGCGGGCTTTTTCGGTGATGCTATTTTCAGTCAACACGTTACGGAGAATTTTGGAAGAATTTTAAAGCGCAGAAACGCTAAAATACCCATCATAGCATAAAACCGTGACCTAAACTTCACAGGTTTTGTGCCTCGCTGGATCTTGAGTCTGAGCCTTAAATGGCAATTTGACACAGAACTATCCCTTTTTTTTTTTAAGAACTTAGTTTCATTAAAATATAGATCAGAGCTCTAAGGCATATTTGACAAAGAAGGAAACCATGGGGGTAATTACGTTTCATGGAAGGAAACCCAGGGCTGTGGCCTAAACTCAGTCTGTTTAGGGCAGGCAAAAATGTTTCTTTGTGGCTTTCACTTTGGCTTCAGGGGAGTTACAGATGCAGCTACAGCAACGTTTTCTCAGTTTACAGAAAAAAAAAGGCAGTAAATATCTATTTAGATCAAACCAAAACATAAATATCTCTAATTCTTCGGCAGCCATAACAACCTGAAAATGTTTTATTCAATATACAAGAGGAATGGTACTTTTAGTTTTAGGTTATTAACTTCTGACTAAAGCCTTTTTTTCTCCACTTAAGTGTTGATTGAATTTTAAACAAAAAATTCTGCTTCTAAATGAAAGGCTAAAAATTTAAGTGGAACTTTGTGCTATTTTTGAAATAAAATTTCAACTTTAAATTATCAAATTTAATGTCATGGACTTTCTAATTTTACCTCTCCCAGAATGTTCAACATTTTCTTGCCTGAAGCTGTTTACTACATTCCATACGACACCAAGAAGAATTTTAGTCTGATTGAAACATTACTTTCCAAAGACTGCTATTTGTAAAACATTTCTGCCTGCTTCTGAATCCAGTACTCTGAAGACAATTTCCCTTTTCCAAACGCAACTCACCTGTCATCGCCAAGTTGATGTTGTGAGTATTTGCTGAAAGTAAATTGACACCCATGCCCATAGCCCAGGCAGAGTGAAACTCAACCGCTGTCAGAAATGGCAGGACGTTCATCCAAGCCGTCGGGAAGAGCACGGTGTCCACCTGCAACTCGCTCACCAGGACCACAGCAGGCTCATGGAAAAGGATGTCGAAGCAAGTGAAAATGCCAAATTTCCCAAAGGGCGTCTCAAAGGTGACGGCTTCTGGCTCTTTTGGGTAATTAAACTGAGTTTCTCTTCTAAACAGGTTGTACTGTATGTGAAGAAAATGGCATATTAGAAACTAAAAATAAGGCAAGATTATGAACAGCTACTTTCGCATCTGAGTTAGGCTTTAAGGCAAAACTAGGGGTTGAGATACTCGAGCTGGCTGGCACAGTGGGTTTGCATCCATCCAGCCCACCCTCTCCCCCTGCAAAATGGGGTGGCTGTGCTCCAGCTGCCTCCAGGAGGGAATGCCCAGCCAGTATTAACCGCTAAACCCTGCCAAGATGTCACCTGCAAAAGTGCTGTCTGGCTTGGCTAAAACTCTGCCGAGGACCAGCTAACATTTCCTGAGCACGGAAAACTGTTGCTGCTTCTTTCCTATTTACTATCATAAATATAGATCCAGATCATCCTGGATTGGTTGTCACTCTACAATAGTGTAAAATTATTGTATAAACCAGCTGAAATTCATGCCAGAGAGATGAAAAATATACGGATAATCAATTAGAGAGTGATGCTGAAGCACCTCCTTACCTTGTGGTAACGAGCCACCAGTTTCCCCTCTGGGTCAAAGACGACATCAGTGTTGTACTGATAGCGACCGTCGCTGGGGCAGCCGGGATCACTGGAGTTACACGGCTTCTTGTCCCCGATGTTTGCAACCACATAGAGGGAGTTATTCCTGGCCATGCAGCTGAGTCGTTCCTGCACCGGAGCAGGGGCAAATCTAATGCATTTTTGGTGAAAGAAAAAACCAAAATTTTACAAGTTAAGTTTAAATTCAATTAATGTAACAGTTTAAGTTCAGATGTCAAAGAAATGCATTCAAAATTGCTATTCCCTTAATTGCACATCCCCAGGCACTGAAAAAGTGACAGATCAAGTCATAGTTTCTGTTCATTTTCTTCTCTGTTCATAGTATCACTTTAAATTGCCAGTCTCTTTTAGCTTTGAAAAATGGTCTCTTTTTTCCTGTACCCTTAACAATGTTACTTTCTGTGTGGATATGATTCCCAGCTAACACACATACAAAGGTAGGGATAGCTTCAGAAAACAAGGCAAAGAATAAATCAATATACAGACATAAACTTAAAATAACTTAAAAATAATTTTTGAGGCAAATCTAAGCCTTGGCTTCAAAAGACCATTTTAGCCCTTTTCAAGACTCTTCATTCAATTTAAGGCAGCTGCTCATAAGCCTTTAGTAAAAAGTAGCCACAGCATTTACAGAGCTGAGGACTCCCAAAATCTAGCTTCATAAAGCCTCAGAAGAGAAGAATACAAAAGCTCAGCTTAGCTTAGGGATGAACATGGTCCTCGTGGTGTCCTCTGCTGACACATGTCCAGGGCAGCCCTGTGTGACACAGCACACTGTGCAAGCAGTTGGATTTCTAAAAGGCCCTTCTTTCAGATCTAGATAAATATTTTGTGCAATTTGATTTAGAAATCACCCAGCTGCATGAGCTGAGGACTGAATCACCTTGTCTAATCTATGCATCTGACATGATAATAAACTAGCTTATACTTACAGAAGATTTTCACAATTGATCTGAAGTGATAAAGTTTTACATACTTTAAAAATCATGATTTTGCTTAAAATTTCCTCATTTTCCTCCTTTTGCAATTTTTAAAAGTGAGACTGTCTCAATGCTTTTTACTTTGCATATTCCCATTACTATTTAATTAAGAGTTCTTTTTGATGCATCTCATTTCTGTGGTACTTGGGATTTTTAATAGATTTAAAAAACTAGCAGTTCTTAGGCATTTACTGGGAGCAGCTCATGACATCTTAAGACACCGCTTTGAAACCACACAAATCACTGCAGAAGGAATCACCTTGTGGGGTCGGTGCAGGGAATCCAGTTCACCGCCGGATCAGGGATGTCCTCCAGGTAGGGGTAGATGGTTTCTCTCGTGAAAAGCCAGCCGTAAATGCCGTCTTCAGGAGTCACAATGATGTGGGCGCCCTGACACAACAGGCTCCGTTAAGAATTCACCCATCAACAGATAACCAGGAGGGTCAACAGGAGGAGAAAACACTAATTAACAACGCTTACGATACACCTAGTACCTGCTGGGCGGCTTCCCTGATGGCCCCTTCCAAGACATCCATGTTTTTGTTCATCAGGGCCAAAGCATCGTCGGGAGAAACGGGCTTATTCGTGGCATCTGGCAGGATGACGGCGTGCTCGTAGACGGCGGCAATGAAGGTGTCGGAGGCAAAGGCCTGAAGGACCGCGAGTGCAAACACCGCAGCGTGCAGGAGGGGCTGGGAAGGGAGCATGGCTGATGCCTCGCAGCTCCTGAATGAGGCATGGGGAATATAAACCAGCTAGAACGAGGAGGAGGAGGAGTAAAGACTAATAAGTTTGTTTTGGAAATAATCTTCTGTTGAGTAATCTGGGAAGGTACGGTAAAGTTCTGCCAACAATCAGGACGTTTATTTATAGTAAGAAGTCAAAGAAACATTTCTCTGAATTAGATCTTGTTTCCAATTTGAAACTCTGTTTAAAAAAGGGGAACAAAAGGCTAAGAGAGCATGTCAGCAGCAATGCTGACCTACAAGGGGCTTTGTGGAAGGAGCACTTGCACACTCCATTTGTACATCCCTCACCAGGCTTCCAAACCCACCTCAGGGCCAGCCCAGACCCCCTGGTTAGAGCACACCACGTCATGTAACCTTACGTTAGAGCACACCACGCCATGTAACCTTACTGCACGGGGCTGCCGTCGGTTAAAATCTCAGCCAGTGCCGAAGGCAGACCGCCTGCGGGAAGTACAGCCCTCGTGCTTCAGGGTGTAGTGACGAGAGACGGGGTCCTGCCATGCCTCTTGCCTTTGGCCAATAGCTCCTGGGGGTTGTAGCAGGTACACTGAGAGCGTCCTCCCTCCCGGGGTCACACTGCAATACAAACTAACCCTTGAACTGTGCTGAGCTCTCCGCCTAGAGCTAATGGACTCGCTTGTTTGTGAGAAAGAATTAAACAGCACAGTTTTGGGGTTTTTTTAACTGTTTTTGTTACAAAAGGCATTTTTTGCACAATAAGCAATTTGAAATTACTCACATAAAGCAGTGTTTTTCTCATGGAAAGCAATTTTTGCATAGTATTTTGGAAATAGAGTATTACTACTCTAGTTTCAGGTGTTTCATAAAAAAACCTTTGTTAGAACCTGCGGTAAGCCTGTGAGGGTAAAGGAACATAAACTGGCTAATTGTTTACCACCCAGCAAGAAACCAAGGGAAATATTCTTCATCCTGACAATATCTTCCTCTTCACTATGCAATTTCACCCAGAAGTTGTATTTTTGTCCACTAAGACCAAGGTCCCCTCAGGAGAAACTTCAGTGTCCTCTGACAAAACCACGTTGTGCTCGTAGATGGCTGTGGTGTAGCTGTCCAGGGCAGAGGCCTCCAGAGCAGACAGCACCAAAAGCACGGCAGAGGCAGGAGCTTTAGGAAGCCCCATGTCTGGAGCCTGGAAGTCGCCCAAGAGGAGACCAGGACAAGCAAAGATGGGGGGCTTTAAATGGAAATCCTTGCACAAAAACCTGGGAATTTCCCAGAGCAGCAGAAAGCCAACACCAGGAGATGCAATCACCCTGCCCGGAAAGTCTCACAACATCAAAGGCAAGAGAGCCACCAGCATTGAGCAATTCTGCCTTACACAACCGGCAGAGAAGTCACTGCCGTGCTGCAGCTGAAAAAACACGTCTGTTGTCAGATCTGCGACTGATTCAGGCGTGGCATCACTGTAGTCATGCAGTTCAAGGCAAGCCCGGGTCCCAGCAGGAAAAGAAGCCAGAGTTTGGGAAATCTCAGCAAAGACCAGCACGGACACATTCCTGTCCAAACTGGAGGGCGTGGGGT
>NW_009626269.1:0-39251 GCF_000690535.1 Cariama cristata | reverse complement strand
TCCTGCCCCGACACTGCCTGTCCCACCCCAGCTCAAGGCAGCTCCGGCTCAAGGTCGCGGGGCTTTTGGGGGCTGCTCCACATCGCAGGGGGGCTGCCAGGTAGGATGTTTGTCTGAGCAAAAATGTCAGCACACGGCTTAGTAACTGAGCTCTGAAGATCTCTGATCCCCCAAGGTCTCTGTTGGAAGAGCATCACGAACAGGATCCACCATTTCTAAATTTTGCCTGTTGCAACCTGCTTTCTTACGTCTACAGATCGCTCCAGCAGAAATCTTGAAGCTTAAGCTGCACATGCACAAAAATCACCTGTATCAGGTTTCCCAGGTTTCTTACCTTCTTTGATTCTGACTCAGCTGTCAGGTAACAAAATGCTTTTTTGCTGCATTTCCCTCGAAGAAGCGTTTATTGTTATCGGTGGTTTCACACAGCCTTGTCTTTATACAGACCAAGTTGGTACGCTGACAATGGGTAGACTTGCATAGGATTACTCTCTGTATGCTTGACTCGCTTTACACAATAAAACGTTTCACAATAATAAATGTTATGCAAACTTTGTAGCAAAAAGAATTTAGTGCCATGATGGCTTATGCCATTCTTCTATAGGAAAATATTCAACATACAAATATACCTAAAGCAAACCACAATGGCCTTGAAGCAAATCCTGAATTCAAGATACTCACCAGATTCAGGGTTGGGATGACGTACTACTTGCACACATTTTCCCTCAGCCAGAGGATTGATATCAGCAGCGAACAGACCTGAAGAAGCCGCCTCTCAGCTCTGAGACTTGAATCCCTTCTGCATTGCAAGATGAGACCTTCTTGCTTGCCATAGCCTCCCTTAAATCCAGATCCTTTCCTTGGGAGAGACTTGCAGTATCACCCACCAGGTTCCTGGGGGACAAGTACAGTGTCTGCCCTGAATTTGTACTCATGGGAAGAGGATCACCATGGATAATCCCTTGTGCGACTGAGAGCTGTAGATCTGTACTATCAGACGGTAACTGATGCCAAGTGCAAAAAAGGTTTTAAAGCAGTGTGGCTCTGGCAGCAGTGATGTTGAGCTTCCATGAGTCAGAGTGCATTGTCTGGGGCTTTTGATAAACATGTCATTATGTGAGACGTGACACTGTGTTATGTCACATGTGAACATCAATTTACATTTGAAAACGGAAAAGATCATATGGCGCATAGCAGTGAATAATCAGTGCTGGAGTCTGGATAGTATTTGCACTCCCACCGTCTCACCAGCTCCATAACAGAAGTACATGGGACTGAGCACCTCGAAAACATCACGCTGAGACCAAGAATGGTGCCAGTGTGGGGAAAAGGAAGAAGAGATTAGACTAATAGGTGTCTCTGACCACTCTTAAAGACACAGCCACAGAATGCGCACATCTTTATACACCGATATGTTGAAGGAAGGTCACTAGGGTCCAGCAGCAGCCACGGAGCACAGGTTGCTGGGACAGAAGAGGAAGCAGAGATGTGAACAGTGCCTCCTCACCAGGAGTTGCTGAACTTAAGTAGACGTCTAAATCCCCTAATCCCTACAGCAAATTCATCTGCAGGGCAGCACCACCCAGCATTACCATAAAGCAAAGGACAAAGCTTTTTTCACCTATGTTGGTGTTCTATGACCGGAAAGAAACGGAGAAGATGGGAGGGAGGAGCTGCTATATGATACCAGGTCACTCGGTGACCTCTTTACTGGGTGCAAAGCGTGCACCCAGCAGCTGTTGACAAGCTGTTGTTCACAACCGGCAAGCAGAATACTTTGAGGTTTCAATTCCAAGTTTTGGCTCAACAGAGATTTCAAATAAACGGTGATTCATGTTGAGTTCTGACCAAGAAGCAGTGGCAGGTTTTGTTTCAGGGTTGGCTCTTTGACTGGAGTCCTTGCTCAGCCTCCGTGATGCACTGTTCTGCCATGTGCCACACGATGTGCGCCAATGGCATAAAGGCAATAAAACCAAAGTAACACAACTAGGAAAAGAAATGTGTAAGTGGGGTAAAAGAGCAGACTCGCATAGGTCAGCAGAAGTAAGTTGCATATCAGAGACAAAATGCTATTGAGCTTTTTTGTATGGAGCTGCCACAAATCACATCTTTCACTGTTTTATTCATTGGTCTCATGATAATCTGCAATTATAAAATATGCAATCCTATTAAGATAAGAATGTATCCTCTGGCCCACAATACAGATTTTCTGAGGGCTAGAAAAATAAAAATACAGAAAACAGAGAGAGAAACACAACTGCTATTTCACAGTAATAAAAGATTAGTAATCTCACAATGTAGAAACAGATAGTTCTCAACAAATGGTAGCAATAAAATAATATTGCTGCATTATTACTAAACAAAGCACATTGATGAGAAGTTTATGCAACTGGAAATAAGAAACATAATTGGGATTGTTGTAGTAGAGGATGCTGTATCTCATTTGGACATAAGATTAATAGTGTGCAGCTTCAGTTATGGCAATATCATGGGAAGGCTGGGGGTTGTGGATCTTGTTTCAGATGATCCCTTTCATACCACCGTCCAAAAAGCGTCACAGTGACAACTGGTTTTGTTGGTCTTGTCGTACTTATCAAGCGCCCATCATTCAATACCTGATGGAAAAAGGTAAGAGAAGGAGATGATTAGAGGCGTACCCATATGAACATGCTAAGACCTCAGAAAAATGTGACAGAACAGGAAGAAGGTACGTCAGACGATATCCCTTACTGAAACTAGTAACTTCATTAAGTCACTTACCTTCATTAAGAGGCATTTAATAATCTGATTATTCACTATGAGCAAGTTCCCTTTGGCTGTTTTGAGAGAGTTTATTCCGTTACTATCCCACAGAGAACCTAGCACGACACAGCTCCAGATGTCCCATTACCTCGAACTCCCCGGAGGCCAGCTGCACCCCACTGTACAAGACTTCTGGAAAGACGTAGTTAGTGCCAAACGTGCCGCTGAGGGAGAACATCTCAAACTTGGTCTGTGCCGTCTCCACCGGCTGCCCACACGTGTTCGGGTCTGTGCTCTTGCACTTGAGCAGCGTGCATATCTGCGGGGATGAGAAGACAACAACATGCTTAGCAAGACAGAAGCACTCTGGTAGGAAAGACTTGTGTCATCAAAGCTAGTGTGTGTCAGAGCAGGTGACTGTCACAGGATTTCTTTCATAATCTTTTAGCAACTCCTTTTTCAGTTGTAGTTTATTTTTTCACCCCTTGATCTGATTGGGGGTATTTCAGACCTGCATTGCCTTAGTAGTTAGAAATAAGCTGTTTCTGACATAAGTACTGCCAAAGCACCTTATTTCATCCCTGAAGCCCAATCCTGTCACTTCCACTAATTCTTCCAATTGCCAGGTCTCTTGTTTGAAGGTTCCTTTCCCACACGTCTTAGTAAGATGAGCTTGTGAGTGGAAATGTTAGGCAAATGAAACAAAGTCATCCTCATGGGTACGTTGTGTAACTGTACACGGAGGTCCTGGTATTTGTACATGATGCTAATGACAATTGATTAGATAGCCTGGTAGTCCATGGGAAATTTGAATTTGATGTTCTCTATCCAACTCCTGGTGAATATATGCCAAGGTGATGAAGTTAGCATCCTCTGTTACAGTTTTGTGTCAGTAGTTGCAGCATCAGGAATGGCAATGTTTTCCTTATGTCCTTAGAATTAATTATCCAGCTGATAAAAGCTCATGGACATCATGAAGAAATATGAAGTAGAGTTAGCGCTCCTGTGAAGATTCAAAGAATGTTGGCTGGTTTTGCTGGCAGATGATGGAGTCTTTATATTTGTGTTAGATATTGGGGGACAGAAGAAGTGTATTTGCAAACTCAGAAGTTTTATGCATCAGCAGACATGGTTTTGTGCTGAAATGCAAATAAGCAGAGAAATAAAGAATAAAACTCTCTCGGTATGTTCTGAGGAAATGAAAAAAATACTGAGGGAAAAAGGAAGAGTAGAAATTCCTGTCTTCTCTAGAAAAATTCAGTACTGGTAGAGACTATCTGTCAGCTTCCACAATCACTGATACAAATTTTGCAAGTGAGCCACCAAGAACTGAATTTATTCAAGCTGCCTTCTTAAATGTATTAGATGAGCTGTTTGCTGGTTAAACCCTCCCCTCATATCCTGGAGTCTGTACCAGCTGATACTCAAGGGCCATGTTGACAGACAGAAGTAACTAACTAAAAAAAAGTTAATCTGCTGGCACAATGACTTAATTACGAAGGCAAAGAAGGTTTTCTAATATGGCTTTAAGCAAATTCAACTGGAGCATAACTCACTGTCTTCCCAAACATTTGATTAAAAAAGAGGAAGAGTGGACATTTCCAGTAAAAGTCATATGCCAATTCAGTAAACTTCATTGCTATGACTTGGGTAATGACAAAAAATTAACATCTCTGTGACTCTAAATTATCAGAGCGTCTCATAAAGATAGATGTGATCAACTGAGTTTTTAACAGCAACTCTTTGATGAAGATTACCGAGAAGATTCAGAACACTTACTGCAGATAGTCACAAAAGAGGACCTAAATGTAGCCAATATTGCACGCTTAAAAAAATAGTGAGTGCACTCTGGGAACTTAACAGAGGTTTAGAGACCTCTCCACTGCATTTGTTGGATTTAAAGGTAAGCAGGCTTGCATGTTTTAGCAACTACTTCTCATTGCTAACAAACAGGACACCAGGACTCCAGCATACAAGAAAGTCATTGTCTTTTTCCCCCACAGAGCTGAAGGTTTCTCCCTGTAAAGAAGCTTCCTAAAATAAGCGCCCTCCCCTCCAAAGAATCATTACCTGCAGATAGTATTGTCCTTCAACAACATGAAGCCCATCAAAAGCACCCAGCACATAAACTTCATCTTCTTGTTTCCCTGCCATCTTGTAGCTCAAATGACAGCAGAGGTCTTTCTGGCAAACAGTGAGATTCCCCTCAGGGTTAGTGAGCTCAGTGAAAGTGAATTGATCATGGAAGATGAGTCCTTCGAAATCATGGTCATTTGGTGAGAACCTTTTGACGCTCAAAGCATATGAGCTCCACTTGACAGCAGGTGGGGAGGGAGGAGAAAGGCGAGGGTGTGAATCTAGTTCAGCAATGAGGAGGTGACCATCCTGAGTCTCCATATTGTAGTAGTATGTTCTGGCTCCGTCTGGTGCGTAAATACCACTCCCTGACGAGGAAAAAAAAAAACCAACGTATTGTCCTTTTAGTTGTCCCTACTGCTAGCTTATCTGCTATTTTATAAATGCCACAGAAATTTTAGTCTCACCAAAGGTGACCGTTTGCAAGTCAGTACATAGAGCTCATGCTTTGGCAAAGAATAGCATTAATTGCCCTGAGTGAGGTCTACTCAGTGTAGCCAAAGGCAGAGGATGTTATGATATTGTTGTGTTTATGGCCTCCTCAGTTCTCTTGTCTACTGTACACAACAGAGGAGTTGCTTGAGAATTCCTTTATTCTCAGATAATTGATGTGAAAGGACAATTTACTGATTGAGACCATCCAAAGCACAACATAAGCAAGTACGAGAGCCCATCCTGGTGAACACAGAAGGAGACAGCAGCTGTCCAGCCCCATTTACTCTGGCTGAGGACTCCTCCTCACGTGAGGAATTCACACCTGACCAGTGCCAAGCGACAGAGGGAAATCAAAGATCTGTTGTACCCATCACTGCTGAAGAGCCACATAAAATGGAGAACAAGCAGTAGCCTGTCAGGCATTTCAAATGAGAAGCTCCAAGCCAATACTGTGGTTTCACAGCTCAGTGAAGATACCGGTCTAGCTGAAATATATTATCCCACAAGCTAAGCTCTAGAAAATCAGTGCTACACTCTTGTAAGAAAATGCAGACTTCTGAGCAGTCTTACTGCAACAGGTCTGAAAATTTGTTTTTAACACTTTTCCACAACTGTGTTAAATAGGGCTACAAATAAGTCTTTCATTTGGCCAGAATAAATGGAGCCATGTATGTGGTTTACAAGTATATGTACAGTTTGGCATTCACTCACAGACTTAGGCATGGAGAGAAAAAAAGCCTAAGTTTCAGAAGTTTCTACTCAGGTAGAAGGGGCAGGAATTTACTACTTGTTTAGAGGCATTAAAAGAAAGAAAGGTAAATCCTAAGAAGCTAGGGCGAAGAAAAGAAAACACCACAAGTTTTTCTGTGCCTTGTATGGCACCAGTAGGGACAAGGATTTGTCTGGTTTAAAATTTGGTCAGTAGACTCTTCACCTTCCAGATAAATACATTACATTCCTCTGTAAAATCACCTTGCAGAACAGGGAATAAACTTTCATGGTTATAAAGATTTTTTCAGACAGAGTGAGAATTAATTACCTGTCATCGCCAAGTTGATGTTGTGAGTATTTGCTGAAAGTAAATTGACACCCATGCCCATAGCCCAGGCAGAGTGAAACTCAACCGCCGTCAGAAACGGCAGGACGTTCATCCAAGCCGTCGGGAAGAGCACGGTGTCCACCTGCAACTCGCTCACCAGGACCACGGCAGGCTCGCGGAAAAGGATGTCGAAGCAAGTGAAAATACCAAACTTCCCAAAGGGCGTCTCAAAGGTGACAGCTTCTGGCTCTTTGGGGTAATTAAACTGAGTTTCTGACATAAAGAGATTATACTGTAGGGGAAGGAAAAAAGAGAAACGAGTTAAAAGTCACTTGCTCCAATATCCTGGAGTCATTCCCTAAAACTGTTCAGAATGACTAGAGAAGCTTTGACCTGTGTTTGAAGCCTTCCCATGTAGGACGTCAGGCTAAGATGGTATGATCACCAAAAGACACATATTGACCTGGCATCTAGCTAGGAAAGCAACTGGCTACCTGCAGATCGGTTGGTGTCAGCCACCTGCAACTCCCATAAAAATAATCTCTCCACTCTCACCACCTAGTTTATGATTCTAGTGACCTGAAAGACACACAGAAGAGAAATAATAATGGAAGAAGAGCATGGAAGATCTGGTGCCAAGAGACAGGATTGATGACCTTGGTGTGAAGATGCACAGAAGGACTGGAAGCACACAGCACCAGCAGGAAGCACGAGACAGGACTGGGAGATTGCAGAGCAGAGAAGAAAACAAAGGCTGTGGTGATGGGGGAAAGGCAGATGATCTCAGCCAACAGAAAAATCCAAGTTTGTGACATTCTCAGCTTTCTAACACCTTCCTTCTTCCTTCACCTTCACATTTCCTGAAAAAGTCCTTTAATCTCCAGGTGGCCTGGACAGTAAACACGTCTACAGAGCCAGAAAAGAGGTTCAGGTTTATGAACTTGGAACTCAGCGCCTGGACCGTGCCAGGCTGACACACAGGGGACCAGACTCCCATTATCGGTGTCTCCCTCACCCAGTTTGCTTATAAAGAAATATCTTGGCATCGTCTCTGAAGAACCAGGTGAAATACTGGGCCCAGAGTGCGTTAAATAAACAAGTGACTTCAGTCTAGCCACATCGGCATGATGTCTGGCACACGACCCCCAGACAACTTTGATAAACCTTTGATAAACCACTGAGTGCAAATGTTTCAATGCCCTCACCTCTTTTTACACCCAGCTTAGATCCATGGTTTTGTCCAGATAATTCCCGCTATGCAAAAACTGTGCTGAAACATCATCAGGGAAAAAAAACAATAGGAAAGGGTCTGTCTGCCTTAAATCAGTCTACTCATCTAAGAGAAGATGCAGATGAAAATTTTAAAAACCTGGAACATTAAGGGGTAGTCTTGTGAAAACCTGGCACTGAAAACTAAAGCTACGTCAGCAACAGGATTTCCAGTAATAGGGTGTTCACGAACTGAGGAAGCCAACCAAAGCCATACGCCACTAAACTGGACCTCAGCAATCATTTTTCATTCTAGTCTGCTTTGAGAAACGTGACAGCAAATGCAAATTTGGAGTTCACACTTCACAACAAGAGAGGGATTCTTCTAATCTTAATTAAGTTTAATTAATTTATCTTAATTAAGTTTAATCTTAACAGAAGAAAAAAATCTACCATGGGACAAGGGCTGGCATTTAATTCTCTTGCCAAATGGAGACATTTTGGAAGTAGTGGAAAAATAGCTTCTGATTTTCCAAGGCCACTTTACCTTGTGGTAACGAGCCACCAGTTTCCCCTCTGGGTCAAAGACGACATCAGTGTTGTACTGATAGCGACCGTCGCGGGGGCAGCCGGGATCACTGGAGTTACATGGCTTCTTGTCCCCGATGTTTGCAACCACATAGATGGAGTTATTCCTGGCCATGCAGCTGAGTCGTTCCTGCACCGGAGCAGGAGCAAATCTAACGTATTTCAGGGGAAGAAAAAAAAAAAAAAAAATTAAAAAAAGACTAGCAAAATCTATGCTGTCAGTGGTGTCCATCACCGGGGTGCTCAGGGCACACCGGCAGCACCTCCGATCCTGCAGTTCAGGCAGACATACAGGGTTGCTGCAGCACTGCCTCAGGTTGCTTCCCACACCTTGGGGTACGTCCTGGAGCCCTCCCATCAGTGTCCGAAGGGACATGCCACCCCTGGGCTGCCTGCCAGCACCCCTTGGCACCCGGAATGTGCTCTGCAGGAAGTAGAGGGCTTTCCCTAGGGCTGGGAAAGGGCAGGAGAGGGATCGCTGGGCAGAGGAAGAGACTAATTTGGTGTCACACGGGAGAATATCTTAGCATCTGGCACCTGAGGACCATAGCTCTGGGCCCTCGACACACCGAGCAGAGTGGAGCTGTGGAATAGTGCAGCTGGTGTGGTCAAGGCAATTCATCTCCTCCCACGGACAGGAGCGCACAGTCCTCCAGCCGTGGCATGAGCAGCAGAGTGATACTCATTTCAAGATGTGACAGGCTATGTGCCGTAAATTGCCAGCACTGCTGAAGCACCCATACCAGGCCAGAAAGAGAGCAGACATCCCCCTCTGTAAGGTGGTGATGCATATGGCTTTGCAGGGTGGGCAGGGGCCACACAGGAGGACCACCATGCAAGATACATACATAGCACCAAGGAATAGGGCAGGCCAGACTGTGATGGCAGGCATGCTAGTAAAACAAGCTGCTAATGAAAACCTCGATTTAGAACAGTGGAGAGACACAGAGGTCACCTTCACAAAAACTGACTGTGGGAAGAACCGGAATAAAGACCTGCTTAGACACGCTGCCACCCCACGCCCCACATTCACTGAGAGACTCTATGTATTTTAGCTGCTTACATCTCAGCAAAAAGTTGCACATCCTGCACTTCTCCCTGTTGTGAATCTTCCTCTCAGGATCGTTGAAGAATTATATCCTCACAGATGTAACAGCATGCTCTAAGCACCTCATCATCGAGCAGGTGCAGAAAGCCGTGGTGAAAAAGGCAGACCACAGCTGCAGATCCATGGCTGAGCACTTACTGCATGCTGTATTGATCTGAAGGCCAGCGCCCAGCTATAGGTTAGCTTGGCCATCCTGGAACGTGATGCTTGAATGAAAGATCACATTCTACAGCACGGAGAGACTAGCAATTTGGACTTTATCTTATCTTAATTGGGAAAAACTAAGATTGAAAGTTTCTGGACATGTAACACTCAGAGGTTTTTTTGGACTTTGACTACTGACCTCATCAGCTCTGTTATTAGCTGCTCAGAAACTAGTTCTTGGCTGTCCGCAAAAATGGTGTGTGTGCTTTTGTTTAAACACGGCATTTGTAAAAAAATCAAACAAACCAACAGAACAAATAAAAAACTAGTGTTAAGTATTTACAATCAATTCTGTTCAAAAGAGTGTGAAAAAACTGCAAACAGAATGAGAAGCAGCATATTCTGGCATCAAAGCTTTTCCAAGTGCAAAAAAATGTGTTTCCTCTACATTCAATAACCCAAATTTTGTATAATGTTTGAATTTCTCTTTAAAGTGTCTAATTAAAAAACCTTTTTTTTTTTTTTTAAACAGAGTTCCCTCATCGACTAGGCATGGACATGCCATATATTTTATCATGTAGCTTACCTTCATATGCAAATTTAATTGGAACTTACCCTCATGTCAAAAGCATTAGCAGTTCTTACGCATTACTGGGAGCAGCTCATGACTCCATGAGACACCGCTTTGAAACCACACAAATCACTGCAGAAGGAATCACCTTGTGGGGTCGGTGCAGGGAATCCAGTTCACCGCCGGATCAGGGATGTCCTCCAGGTAGGGGTAGATGGTTTCTCTCGTGAAAAGCCAGCCGTAAATGCCGTCTTCAGGAGTCACAATGATGTGGGCGCCCTGACACAACAGGCTCCGTTAAGAATTCACCCATCAACAGATAACCAGGAGGGTCAACAGGAGGAGAAAACACTAATTAACAACGCTTACGATACACCTAGTACCTGCTGGGCGGCTTCCCTGATGGCCCCTTCCAAGACATCCATGTTTTTGTTCATCAGGGCCAAAGCATCGTCGGGAGAAACGGGCTTATTCGTGGCATCTGGCAGGATGACGGCGTGCTCGTAGACGGCGGCAATGAAGGTGTCGGAGGCAAAGGCCTGAAGGACCGCGAGTGCAAACACCGCAGCGTGCAGGAGGGGCTGGGAAGGGAGCATGGCTGATGCCTCGCAGCTCCTAGAATGCTCTGAGTCATGGACAAATGGTGCGAAAGGAGCATGCGTAGAAAAGAAGAGAGAGACAAAGTTTAACTTTGAAGGAGGGTGGAAGTGCTGGTCTGTTAAAGCATTACCTTGGAATCAAGCGTCGCTGGTGACACACGGGAATGTCTAACAGTACACAGTAAGGATGTCGCAACTCAACGAGACTGAAAAACTGGGCAATGCCAGGACTAATTGTGCCAATATAAAAATTAGTCATTAAACATATGGCTAGAAAGAACAGTCCAACTTTTGTTGTAATACTTTCTCTGTCATCGATTGCGATAGACTTTTGCTATCTATGTTGGCTCAACCCTGATACCCAGGTGAAAGGTGGATGTGTCACCCCTGGAGGTAGTCTTCTGTGAGGTCTGAGTAGCAAAACTGAGGGTCTTAAAAACTGCTTTATTCTAGCGTCTTCATATTCCCCAATTCCTGTGCTATGTGTGAGTATGTGCAGCTTGCTTCCCTGAGTTTCTTTAGATCACAGTCATTACATTAGCACCCCACTGTACTTAGATGTAGTACACTTAACATGCCAGCAGCAGAACTGTTCCTTGCATTTATCCCGGTGGTTCTCCCAGTCACTTCTATTTGTCTGTACCTCACTTTCCAACATCCTTCTACCAGAAAATGTGCATCTGGAGGGAATGTTTTCCTCTGAAATCAGGCAGGTAAGTACCTCATTGTCTGGCTGCCTCTAGCCTGAAGCGTAAGAGCAGGCTGGTTTACCAGGCGCGGTGGCATGCCTGCTCCTCTGCTCACCTTCCCTATCCCCAGGAACATGCTGTGTATTCAGAGGCTTTCATTTTTAATCTTCAATTCAGTTCAAATGCATTTTTTGCTATGACATACATTTTTTTTAACTTTCTAGTAGTTGCAGTATTCTCATTTGGAAAAGGTTTTCTGAACAGCGGGAGGCAGAACAGGCTGTGCCTTCAGCTACAGCAGACTGGCATTGCAGAGCTGTCGCAGAAGTAAGACAGAAATGTGGGTGAATGCAAACACCAGAGTGTTCCCTGCAAGAGTAGCGCTGACCAAGGGTTTCAACCATTAGGAACACTGATTTGCATCTGGTAATGTTCACTTCGAAGTACTTCTCTACATACATTACTAGATGCAGCATGCTCATTCAGAAGCCTTAAATATGAGCCTTTAAGAGGCTGCAGTAGAGATTTCAGTGGAGATTGAAGTGATGTAGCTTGGAAGCCTTTCCCCGCCCCGTGTTTTTCTTACCAAATGAAGTATGGTTTGAGTCACATTAACCACAATTGGACAAGTCTGAAGGAGGAAGCAGGAAACGCTCCCTTGTTTCGCAACAGCTAAGACAACAGTCAGCCCAGAAAGGAGACTGCCAGGGCAGGGCTGAGCAGAAAAATTTGCAAGTGTGGGGCTGGGGTACTGCCCTGCAAAGTTCAAGTCATATCGCTGGGACAGAGGGGGTTCTGTAGTACGGTGGGATGAAGACATCCCTGTCTGCCTCTGTACCAGCAGGCACCACCGCCTACCGCCTGCAGAGCTGGGAGCTCACCCAGGAACAAGGAACAAATGCCACTTAATCAAACAAACCAACCCACTCAATAAAACTTATCAAAACTACAGCAGTTCAGGCTATCCATGGCAGTGGGCAATGTAAAAGGAAGCTTATCCTAGAGCTCCCTCTATTTTTCACACCTCCATCCTCCCAATCCATTCTCCCCACCCCTCTACTTGCACTCTCCCCCGTCTCTGCCACTGCGGGATGATGGCAGTTATCTGAGGACTTACTTTTGTGCAACAGGATGCAATTTGTTGCTAAACCAGCTTAGCTGTAGAAGTCGTCTGTCTTCCGACTGTGGTCCTGCTCCTCTTCTTGTGCTAAGAGAGACTGCGTGGAGCTCCTCATTCGAAGGAGTTCACCTTGCTGTGGAGAAGCCAGCGTGAAGGATCACATCTGCAACCACGCAATCACTGCAAAGCAGCGAGGACGTGCAGGCGGGATGAGGAAATCAGAAGCCACCCATTTTTAGCAGCAGCACGTAGCTAATAAGCACATAATCGCTTAGCCGTAACCAGACACCAAGCCCTAGGGCGCAGATGTAAATGCAGAGATACAGTCCTTTTTCTCCACAAACAAGTGGAGTGTCTTCCAATACTTCTATTATATGAATTGTAGTAGGTTACAATTTAACACATTTACAGACTAAGATCTTGTTTTTACAACATTCACTTTGTTCAAAACCAATGTATTTTGCATCCTGCAAGTCTATGTTTTTTATGATGTTGGTCAGATTAAATGTGAACAACATTTTTATTTCAGAACAAACGTGCAGAACAAACAACAGAATTAACCGCACGTAGAAATCTTAGCTGTGCCATGCCAAGTAAGCCAGTCTACTTACTTAGAAAATACAGTCTGCAGGGCCAGTGTTTTCGGTCTGTTCCAGCTGTTCTCCAGCCTTTCCCAACACCTGCCTGCACAGTCCTGACCCTCGCTCCCACCAGCACAAGCAACCATTTCACTGGAAGACAGATATGTACCTGCAAAATCGCTCATTTTGAGAATTTTTGATGTGGACCCACCTGACTGCTTGAAACCGGTGACACAGTTATCAACAGTTTTGTGGAAAGGAGATTTTCCACACCCTAAAACTATGGCCAGAAAGATTCAAGTAGACTCCTCCAGCTGTAAGTTAGGGCATGGCACGATGACACATGACACTGTGTGCTGAGTTGAATAACTGTTTTTTTAAGCAGTGGTGTTTTGAAGTTTGTTTTCTTTTTCAAAGTAAACGATAAAAGTTCAACCATTGGCCTTCAAAGGTTCTGTTAATCTCTAGTTTAGAAGTGTGTGTTCAGAAATGGGGCAGAGCAGTGTTGTGGAAACGACTTCTAATACTCCACCAAAATTTTCAAAGAATTAAAAATCGGTTGTTATTGGGCCACAACCCACTGCTATGTGCCTGAAGCCTACACCACCGAAGTCAGAGGAATTTATTTTCTATTGTCCCCAGTGTCAAGGTCAAGCCTATGACAACCGACCCTATAGTGTAAAAATACATGCAGAGCTGCCCAGCAGAGTAATTTATTTTTGCTGCAAAATCGAGCCATTGCACATTGATTTGTTGACTATGTTGTTAGACAAGGCAACTTGAAAAATAGAATGTCATTATAATTATGGGTATTAACATTAATTAACATTGTGATTAATTATGATTAATTAGCATTACAGAAACAAGCAGATGAGATCTTAAAGGATCTGCAGTGAAATCATGGTGAAGCTTGCTGTGTGCGTGGAGGGTCCTTTTCATACCACCTCCCAAAGAGTGTTACACTCAAAACTGGCTTTGATGTACTAGTCCGACTTATTGGACGTCCATCAGTTAGCACCTAGTTATGGAAAAGTAAAATAACCAGGAACATCAGCATAGCAGTACTACTGTATGACAAACACAAAATAATATATTCATTAATCACAGAATCACAGAATCGATGTGGTTGGAAGAGACCTCAAAGATCATCAAGTCCAACTTTTGCCCTAACACCACCATGTCAACCAGACCATGGCACTAAGTGCCACATCCAGTCTTTTCTTAAACCCCTCCAGGGATGGTGACTCCACCACCTCCCTGGGCAGCCCGCTCCAATGCCTAACGACCCTTTCTGTGAAGAAATGCCTCCTCATTTCTAGCCTGAACTTCCCCTGGCGCAGTTTCAGACTATGCCCTCTTGTCCTGTCACTTGTTGCCTGGGAGAAGAGACCGACCCCCACCTGGCTACACCCTCCTGTCAGGTGGTTGTAGATAGCAACCAGGCCTCCCCTCAGCCTCCTCTTCTCCAGACCAAACCCCCCCAGCCCCCTCAGCCGCTCCCCATCAGACTTGTGCTCCAGACCCTTCCCCACCTTCGTTGCCCTTCTCTGGACTCGCTCCAGCACCTCAAGGTCTTTCTTAATGTTGACCTAGCTGAGAGATGTGAAGTCTGAGAAAAACTACACTTCTGTCTTGAGCAAGATCTTGTTCCAGGGAATTTGGGGGAACAGGGAAGAAGGGAATCGGCAAGATGGACATGCAGTATGAATGCAATTAGGAAAATCAGGCAGCAATAAAGCTGCCTTGAACTCAAGCCAGCTACCAAAATAGAGGACACTGATAACTACCAAGTTGCTCCTGTGTCCTGTACTGGCTTTTTGACCATTTTCCAAGTCTGACAACTCACGAGCGTGTCCCATTACCTTGAACTCCCCAGGAGCCAGCTGCAAAGACTTCTGGAAAGACGTAGTTAGTGCCAAACGTGCCGCTGAGGGAGAACATCTCAAACTTGGTCTGTGCCGTCTCCACCGGCTGCCCACACGTGTTTGGATCTGTGCTCTTGCACTTGAGCAGCGTGCATATCTGCGGGGAGAAGGGTACAGAAAGGTAAAATACCACTAAGCATTCAACAATCAAGAATTGGATTTGATTGTGAGAAAAGCTGTCATGATGAAGAAATGGTCCAATACTTCCACTCATTTATTGAGGCCAAGAGGATCTGTCGGTGGCACTTGAAACTTTGTAAAAAAGACAGTTTTTTGCCAGCACCGCAGCAAAGCACCGTGTCTGTGTGTACACACGTGTGTTTATAAGTTACGTGTGCATTCACGCATAATGCATATGCATTTAGTCATAGACGTGGAATAGTTTGTGACCTAGGAAAGTTACTTCAGCTCTGGCTGAGTTTCCTAAAAAACTGATGCCACACTTATTTGCCTACTCTAGTGGGAATACTCTAAAGATATAGAGAAAAATATAAAGATGCAGGACATTAAAAAAAGCCTAACAGCGAAATTTAAAAGAATCAATACACTGACAAGCTATGTGAATACAAATGTTATATCCGTGTTTAGTTTCTTATTTTTGTTAAGATAACCACATGTTAGAGAATCACATCAGCACAATGGTAAAAACCACTGAGCAGAAAACAGCTCTCTGTTGTGACAAGAGCATCTCTGTGAAGACAGGGAGAACTCTAACAATCTTCTCTCCCTTTTGTACACATATATGGAAACCTCCTTGAAGCACAGGGTCAACTCAGGGTCTTCGCTTTCATCATTTATAACACAGACAGAAAAGAAGGATCAACAGCCCTAATGAAGTCAAAATGCATCATGAAGAACAGAAATGCTTTCAGAGGTACCTAAAAAATGCCTCCTTTTAAACCCCCTCAATCAAGTATGAGACAAATGCAAAGGGGCTGCAAAGAGAGTATTGCAGCCTTCCCACTGTCCAAATAAGAACGGAAAACTTTTACCTGCAAATAATACTCTCCTTCAACAACATGTAGCCCATCAAAGGCTTTCTGCTTCTCTGCCATCTTGTAACTCAGATGGCCGCAGAGGTCCTGCTGGCAAACGGCACGATCTCCCTTGGGTTCAGTCAGCTCCATGAAGGAGAAGAGATCATGGTAAACGACCCCACTGAAGTGGTGGCTGTTTGGTGGAAGCTGTTTCATCCCGCTGGCGTGCAATTTCCAGTTAACAGCAGCAGGATAGTCAGGAGAGAGACGTGGGTGTCAACTCAGTTCTGTCACCAAAAGGTGACCATTTTCTGTTTCTGTATTGTAATAATATGCTCTCGGACCATCTGGGGCATAAATACCACTCCCAGCAAACACGTAACATCAGAAAGCTTTTAATCCAAAAGCAAGTGTATGGGGCAAGTAAGCAGTCTTCACTAATTAAACATGTGCCAAATTTTATTCTAATATTTACCAGATTGTTTTGAAACTAAATTAAGCCTTCACAGACTACAATCCTAACAGAATGCTTTTTGCAATCAATGCACAGAAGACCAAACTCTGATACTTCATGTATTGTGACAAAATTAGTGTGCTAATTATATGCCATTATATATGATTTAAGTGGCTGAAGCTATACATTCCTCAATGAGTGTAGGTGCATTAGAAATCAATATTTCTGATTAAAATGAATGGTAACACTGTCAAGTCAAAAAAGTTCTGTAAGGAAAAGATATTACCAAAAGTCACATCTTTATGCAAGCTCTTTACATAAATACATAAATCTTTAAAGCCTAGAGTAAAACCTATCCATAAAGAATACAAGTTGTATGACATAGGGTCACCAATGACCGAGAACTGAAGGAACAGCCCCTCTCTGCTTTTATTTGGAAGTCAAAATTTAGGACTACATTTTAGCAACACCAGTAAGTTTCTCTCACTTCTGCAAGCACATGCAAAACTTATGCTTGACTTCTAGCATCCGCTCAGGAAAAATACACAGGGAAAACAGAGCCTGCAAAGAAAACTTGGCAGACACTCTGCAGCCCAGAAGTAAGGTTTGAGGACTCACCAAAACATTTCCCAGAGTTAGATTTCCACCTAGTGGAGAAAAAAAGTTTGGGCCTTCACATCACCAAAACATCGCTAAACAGCAGGGTTAGAAAATGAAGAATCACATGCATAAACTCCCAGGACTGATCATTTAACAAGTAAATAAAGGTGTTCTAGTCAACGTAAGCATTTCTGAGTTCTTACATACCACATTTTGACTTCCTTTTTATCTGTACAAGTTCTCTTGTCCTAATCCTATTGACATGTGTATGCATGCCTAAAGCTGATGGGAATTTCTTGCTCAGGTCAACTGCACTACATAGATAAAAATGTTGCTCATGCGAACAAGATCAGTTAGAGCAATATCACAGTACCTGCCATATCATAGGACAAGAGGAAACGGTCTCAAGTTGTGCCAGGGGAGGTTCAGGCTCGACATTAGAAAGAACTTCTTCACTGTTAGAGTCATTAAGCATTGGAATGGGCTCCCCAGGGAGGTGGTGGAGTCACCATCCCTGGAGGTGTGCAAAAAACGTTTAGATGTGGCGCTTCAAGACATGGTTTAGTGGGTTTAGCGGGCATGGTGGCATCAGGTATACGGTTGGACTTGATGATCTTTGAGGTCTCTTCCAACCATAATGATTCTATGATTCTATGATCGAAAGTGGAGATGCACATATTTGCTGAAAGAAAGTTGACGCCCATCCCCATGGCCCACGCTGAGTGAAACTGGACCGCTGACAACAGTGGAAGAGTGTTAACCCAAGCAGTTGGGAACAGAATGGTGTCAACCTGAAATCTGCTTGCCAAGACCACAGCTGTGTCATGATAGAGTATGTCTGCACAAGTGAAAATGCCAAAGTAGCCAAAGGATGTGTTGAAAGTCACAAATTTTGGATCCTTGAGGTAATTAAACTGTTTTTCTGTCACAAAAAGGTTGTACTGTTCATGAAAACGAAGGAATGGAGAAAAAAAAAGATGAGAAAAGAAATCAAACCATTTAAATCGGACTAATACTGAATATAATACTCATTTACTTAAATGCAAGTAAAGGAGAATACGTTTTGTGAACATGCCATATCTTAATTTTGAAAAAGAGACTTCATATCACTGCAAAAATATCTGTGATTCTGATTTATACTAGTAAAAGGGATTTGTATTTACTTAGCAGGAGTTTAGGACATTAATGTTTTAATATCTCATGTGTCACTTCCTATTGAGAAACAGTAAAAATAGACAGCTTATTGAGCTTTAATGAATTTCATTTCACTACTTGCTATGAAATTCAGAATTGCAGGAATGAAGAGATCTTAAGGCAGTGGCTTTCACCTGCCCTCTGATACCTGCTCTGTAACAACTCTATGCACAAATACATTTAAGCCTGGGAAGCAGCTTCTGTTTCACATCTTTAACCACCCGAGGATCATGCACTTCCTGAACATCGTAAAATCCCCTCACCTTGTGATAACGAGCCACCAGTTTCTCTTCTGAGTCAAAGACAACGTTGGTATTGTACTGATAATGACCATCACTTGGGCACCTTGGATGACTGGAGTTACACAGCTTCTTGTCTCCTATATTTGCAACCACATAGAGGGAGTTATTCCTCGCCAGACAGCTCAGTCTTTCCAGCACAGGTGAGGGAGCAAACCTAAGCAGCAGGGAAGGAGGAAAGGAAATAAAACATGAAAACCAGACAATCCATAAAAATGCCAACACTGACTACGGATCACAAGAATGATAGGTTTAAGTTAGTCATATCTAATATGAGACTGTTGTTTTCTGTTATTCAACAGAAGGCAGTGGTTTCGTTCTTCAAAATTTAGTGTGCTGAAACTCTGGTTTCGCCTCACATTGACTAAATGAGGAACACAGGGGTTTCCTTGCAGTCAAAGCAAATCTTTGCACCTCCAAGTCTCCCTTCTGCTGCCGGCGTGTGGCACAGCGTTGATGTTACACTGACACACAGGCGAATCTCAGCCGTTCTACATCAGCTCTTGATTTGGCTGCTGTCCTGAGGTAGCTTAGGATTGGTTTCTTCTATGCTATGTTTTGTTATCTTTCACCAAATATTGCAGCTTCAAAAAATGTGCAATTTATTAAGGAAAATACCACATCATGATTCAAAAACATAAATTTGAAATTGTGCAGTATATAATTTCAATAGTAGCTGTTATTTTATTCACAAATATTCCTAATATTCCTGTATCTTAAACATTTTCTATAACATGCATGGAACACATTACTGAAATATAGATTCTGTAGGTTTTTGTTTTTCTTTTAAGTAAATCTCAACCTTTATGAATATGCTAACTAAAATCAAAAAAATTACAGCCAGAAAAAGCAACAGAGAAAAATTATGAAGGAAGTTGTCTAAAGCTATTTATGGCAACTACATGATGTCTAACCTGCCTTCATTTCACAGCAGTTGTTCCAAGACATTTAAAACTATCAACAACCACTCCTAAAGGTCAGAGTCTTTCCCATCGGACCGTTCCCCTGTGCACAGCAGGGACGATACCTTCCAGGATCAGCACACGGAATCCAGTCCACCTGTGGGTCTGGGATATCCTCCAGGTAAGGGTATATTGTTTCCCTTGTGAAGACCCAGCCGTAAATGCCATCTTCAGGAGTCACAATGATATGGGCACCTTGTTATCAACATACAACCCCAAAAAACACCATTAAGAAAAGGCATAAATGGTCAGCATTTACCAAAACTAATGTCTCTAAGGAGGTCATAGTACTTGTCTGGCTGCTTCTTTGATGGCTGCTTCCAAAATTGCCATCTTTTTGTCCATCAGCGTCAAGGCCCCCTCAGGAGAAACTTCAGTGTCCTCTGACAAAACCACGTTGTGCTCGTAGATGGCTGTGGTGTAGCTGTCCAGGGCAGAGGCCTCCAGAGCAGACAGCACCAAAAGCACGGCAGAGGCAGGAGCTTTAGGAAGCCCCATGTCTGGAGCCTGGAAGTCGCCCAAGAGGAGACCAGGACAAGCAAAGATGGGGGGCTTTAAATGGAAATCCTTGCACAAAAACCTGGGAATTTCCCAGAGCAGCAGAAAGCCAACACCAGGAGATGCAATCACCCTGCCCGGAAAGTCTCACAACATCAAAGGCAAGAGAGCCACCAGCATTGAGCAATTCTGCCTTACACAACCGGCAGAGAAGTCACTGCCGTGCTGCAGCTGAAAAAACACGTGTGTCGTCAGATCTGAGAATGATTCAGGCGTGGCATCGCTGTAGTCATGCAGTTCAAGGCAAGCCCGGGTCCCAGCAGGAAAAGAAGCCAGAGTTTGGGAAATCTCAGCAAAGACCAGCACGGACACATTCAGGGCGTGGGTTCCAGGCAGGGCTGGAGGGGGCAGGCGGCCGGCCCCGAGCTCAGTGCTGCTGCACCGACACTGCCTGTCCCACCCCAGCTCAAGGCAGCTCCAATTAAGCTGAGTACAGCTTGGCTATGCCTGGCACAGTCCCTACTTATCACAGCTTCACAGTTGTACAACTGTGTTAGTAACGGCAGATGGGTATTCAGATCTGCCACCGCATGAGACAAGCACAGCACCAGCCAAGGGGTTGCTGAGTTTCCCATAGGAGATCCCATTGCTCTGCCTTAACCATGGTTCCAGGACCCCTGGTTCATCATGGCAAGAGAACATGGTTGTGAGTTGATTTGAACAAGTGTGGAAACCAAGTTTGGAAACCAGGTTTCTTTTGCCTCTATTGTGTATGTGAAAGAATGAAGAGGGAAGAAGACGTGTTGCCAGAAAGCTAGATGGGTTAGTTAAGCCTGTCTAGTTTCTACTGGAGCTCTGGTGAAGTTCATGCATTGCAGGACAGCTTATTAATTTCAATGACATTTGTGCTCTTTCTGGTAATCCTGGTCACTTCAAATACTAACAGCACAAGTCAGGTAAGTGACCAAGTCATTCCACAGAGCCAAGTAAGTCTCATGTCTACAGATCTGCATCTTGTGCACCTTGCACCTATCGCTAGTCCTGTCAGCTTCTCCTCACCATTGGCACTGGCAGGGTCAGCATTTCATAATGGGCTGAGGTGTACATTCCCAGTTTTGGTGAAGTCTAACACCTGATACAAAAGGACAGGGAGCTATTGCCAGGATGTTCCAAGGGGAAGCCTGCTCTTTGGTACCCTGATGTAGCCAACTGAACTGTGAAGTCAGAGCAGTTCTTCTTGCTGCTGCCTCAAACAGGGCTCTGACAGAGGAAGAACTATTTCTCAGGTAAATTCCAGTAGCTACTCACAAGAGAAACTGATTGGAAATTGCTAGGCCCAGGCAATTTTTTTCATTTACAGAAAAATGGGTACCACAGAGAACCCCTTCTAGGACCCAGTTCTGAGCTCAAGGACAAATTAAAAGACTTTTGCCACAACCAAGCTCAAGAAGCCCAGTGTGAGGTTGCCAGGTGTGCCCTTGTCTCTGTGCCCCCGGAGGTTTTTTTCGCTGAGCATCTGGAGGAGGTTAGATTTCCTCGCCCCCCACCCCTTGCTAGAAAGTAGTAGCCTGTACTTTTCCTAGATATACTGTTGCAGAGGCAATTGGTACAAACATTCCAGCTGGCATTTATTAGTAAAATAGATCTCTCTCACACCAAGCTCAGTCTTCACATATAATACAAACATACCTACGTCTGTGTGTGTATGTATACACATGCAATGTCAAGTCTCCTCCAGGACTGAAGATCAGGTAGTTCTGTGCAGAGATGCTAACTCTTCTCTTCGTTACATTTGCCTCCAGTTTTCAGGCACATTCAAGAAAATACAAGTGCTAGTAGCCACAAAGTCTTTTAGACTCTTGTTGTCTAAGAAAATTCATAAAACTTAGGAAAAAAAAAAGTTGATTTATTGAAAACAATTTCTCATTTCAAATTCTGTTTCAATATTTTATGTTATCAGTTAAAGTATTACAAGATAATGAACCTCCTTTAAAAAAATACAGAAAATCATGGTAGTAAAATAGTAGCTTTACCGAAGAATAATGCATAGCAGGCTCAAGTATAGAAACCAGACATTTGAAATCACCCCTCTTCACATACAGTGCAGCACTGTATATGGAACACAATTAGACAGGCTGATATCTGAGGGTTACTCATCACTTCAGCCAATCCACATGAGGACTCCCAAAAGAAAGGCAGTCAGTGTTTAGTGTTTCAAAACAGTAATGCAGCTACAACGAAACCACAAGTGGTTGTTCACTAAGGGATCATGAATCCCAGCTCCAGAATAATGAAACACTGTTAAGTCCACTCATCTCAACACTAGGTTAAGCCACAATAGTGAACACAGAATTGAAAGTATGTCTGGCTATGTTTCACTGCCCATCAGATGAGTTCTTTCTTCATTATTACCCGGAGGATTTTGCGGGCTGGAACTGGACCTGTTTGGACAAGGAAAAGAATAGGAAGGAAGAAACAGGTTTAATATTCTCTAGATACTTCTATGCAATACCAACATTATAGCAAAAGTGCCACACATTACGTGGAAAGAGCTACGTGAATCACTGGATTTAGTTCCTCACTATTGCACAGAACTATGTACTATTGCTTTCACACCTATCATGTCACAGAATGGTTCGAGTTGGAGGGGACCTTTAAAGGTCATCTAGTCCAACCCCTCTGCAATGAGGGACACCTTCAATGCAATCAGGTTGCTTAGAGTCCCATCCAACCTGACCTTGAATGTTTCCAGGGATGGGGCATCCACAACTTCTCTGGGCAACCTGTTCTAGTGTTTCACCACACTCACTGTCAAAAATTTCTTCCACATACCTAGTCTGAATCTACCCTCTCTTATTTTAAAACCATTACCCCTCGCCCTATCGCTACAGGCCCTATTAAAAAGTTTGTCCCCATCTTTCTTATAAGCCCCTTTTAAGTGTTGAAAGGCTGCTGTAAGGTCTCCCTGGAGCCTTCTCTTCTCTGGGCTAAACAACCCCAACTCTCTCAGCCTGTCCTCACAGCAGAGGTGCTCCAGCCCTCGGGTCATCTTCGTGGCCTCCTCTGGACTCGCTCCAACAGGTCCATGTCCTTCTTGTGCTGAGGACGCCACAGCTGAAGGCAGTACTGCAGGGGGGTCTCACCAGAGCGGAGCAGAGGGGCAGAATCCCCTCTCTCGACCTGCTGATCATGCTGCTTTGGATGCAGCCCAGGGTACAGTTTAGGTCAGTAGGGATTTAGGAAAGCATAGAGACAAAGTATTTAAGCAATATTTTTACTGCTCATCTTGTCTTTCATTATCAGGTTGGTAGTGAGGAAAAAATGGAAGCACAGCTTTCAAAGTTTTGCTTTATATGGCTGCAAGTAAAATAAAGAATAAATATCTCAGCATACCTTCTCCTTGTTGTCTCAGTGATATAGAATATTCCAGCTGCAAGACCCTTTGAGGAAACAGCCAGTTACAATTGTAATAATAATAACCTTATGCAATAGCTCATAATTGCAATAGATATAAAAAGCAAAAAATGTGTAATTACTTACACTTAACAGTGCCCATCCTCCTTGGATGGCTGAGGCCTCTTCAAAACCCAGCTTTTCATTTAGAAATCCTCCCAGAGTGGGACCTGTAAATGCCCTGCAACAAATCAAAATGAGGTATTGGCATCCCAAACAAAAAAGATAACATATCATATTCTCAGAGAACATTTTTATTGTGTTTTGTGGCCTCCCTCCATTGATGCTCTCTCCTTCATCAACAAAGAGATTGTCTTCCAGAGACCTAACTTTCCTATAATACACAACAAGTATTAATTCTCTGTTTGCCATGGCCCCAATAAACCTGTCTAGTTACCTCCTCAGCTGGAAGTAGGATCCACGTTAGAAAGCTGAATGCACTCTTTTCTGTATCTGGAATGGCTCAGACACCCCATTATGGACCATTTTCTACCAGGGCATCTACATTAATAAATTTATTTTATGATAGAATTGAAACTCTTATCCCTGAAAATTTAAACCTTCCAGCCTTCAAAACAAAAGACTGATGGGTATAGGCAGGTGGGGAGGCACATTGTGACAGATGTGGTCACTGCAAGATTGAGGTGTATGTAACTGCCCTGCACCTTCATTTCATGCCTGTCTAAATGTGCCATGAAAGGTCATGCAGCTGCTGTCACTTTATGAAAGGTCTTACATGATACGGTCTGTTGTTACAGAAAGGGACAAAACTATCTAAAAGTAGCGAGACTTCCTGGAAGCAAGTCACATAATAAAACCAGGTTTGATAACAGCGTAAAACTGGGGTTTGGTAACTTTATACTACCCATATCTGTACTGAACCCTACACCAAACAAACCGGACAGCTAGAACTTCAGTTAGCTTGGAAAAAATGGTGCAAATTTGTATCACTGAAACCCACCTGCAGCCAGAGAGGACTACAAGGACAGATTAAAAAAATCTTGGAAGTGGCTGTCAATAGGGGAACTCTGTCCCTTCCCACTGAGTGACAAGTCTGAAGGGTCACTCAGCCAGTAGCGCCTTTCACTCATTTCTGTAACGACCACTGGGTAATAAACACAGACACACTCTGCTGAGCTACACAAACACAGACCTTAAATAATGGATATGGCTGAAAGAGAAGAGAAGATTCTACACTTAGCTACCCCAGACAAATGGAGGAAATGTGGAAAATGAAAACTGGATAACAGAATTAGTCAGGAGCAGATACCTTCTAGCTCGCTCCGTGTGGGTGGACTTAGCTTTGTAAAAAATTAGGGTCCACCTCTCCCTGTATTAAGCATTCAATATTTCAGTGACAACAAAAAGGACCACACAGAAGCGTAAGCTAACATCCTCTTAATCACTGCAGCTTTTTGACATGCAGGGCAATACATTTCAAGGAAGACAAATTCAGAGTCCATTCCCTTTGTTGGGTAAAAAGCTTTGCTTTAACGTGTCCACCAGGCACCTATTTAGCAAGAACCTTTTGAATCAAGGTCAACACAATGACTGCAATGCAAGACTTCTGGTTGTAACGCAGCAGGCTTTCGTTTGGCAATAGCGTAGAACAACTGAATGCTCACAGCTCACAAAAAGGTGACTGGATACCTACCCAAGGGACCACATGGCACTGAAGAGCCCAGACACCAGTCCCAGCAGACTCAGACCTTCTTCAAATCCATTCTCACTGCAGACAGACAGACCGGTTAGAGTAGTACAACACATTATTGTGTCTCAGTCTATAGCCTTCCCCTATGGAGAGTTTTTTTCCCTCCTTTTAATTTACACGCAATATAAATAGTTAACAAGCAAAGCCATACAGTGGAATCATGTCTGTTTACCCAGTATTTTCTTCTTTGCTGCCTCTCTGGAGGATTGCAGTGCTATTCCTCATCTCTGATGTCTTCCGAGTAAGATTCCTAATGTCCCACCATCGCTCATTCCCCATGTTTCGTATGGCAAGTGTAAAACAGTGACAGGTGGCTTTTAAGAAGGAAAGACCTTGTTCCAAGAGGAACATACTAATAAAAAGTAAATCAAGACCCTTCTAGGTCATCACTGCCAAGCCACATCACAGACCTTGTACTTTGAGCAAGTATGACTCCTATAGGTGCAGCTGTTAAAGCCAATGCAGTCTGAAAATCCAGTGAAAACTGCTTGCTATTACTTGTCCTCAGAAGCTGAAATAAATCCTATGTATATGAAACCACACACAGGTTTACCCATGCTACGAGACCCAAAGTCTGATGGACTTCAGTGTGTTCATAGTACTGAGGTACACATTTACAAAATTATATTTGGAGTATAATGACTGGGGTGCTTAGAAAAAACTAAGACAAGAGAGTAGTGGAAGCATTTAAATGTTGCTCGCTGCCTTTGTTTCAAAAAGGAAGAAAAAAGCCATATCAAAACCCCACTTCACATTCACCCCTGAAAATTAGTTGCAGTTTCCTACTGTCAGCAACATGAAAGATGTGTTGGACCGAGTTACTTACTATGCACAGTGCAGTATCTCTGGAAATACTGGGATAGCACTCATGCCAAGGGAAAAGCCAATCAAAACCAGCACTAGCACAAACAACCACAGCTGACTGAAAAAGAGGTATTTAAAAGCAGTTAGCTTCTGAAGACTCTTTTCAAGTAAGGATCCTGTTTGACTGAAGGGTGTTATAGCAGCTCTCCATGACTGATGAGAAAACTAGGTTTCTAGAAGCCATAAAGAATTCTACTTTAACTGAACACTAAGACTTGAAAAATACAGTTTTATGCTTAAAAAAAGACTTTGTAAAAGAATTTGAAAATCCTGTGCTCAAATTAAGTATTTCCTTATCAAAAGTTCATTTTAAGAAGAGCACATAGAGAAGAGGCAGACAGACTAGCTTAACTCAGCAATACATATGTCCAAGCTCCAGGCTTGATTTGTTGCACAAGTGAAGGATTTTGCAGCTAAAAGTTTGTAGCCTAATACATTATAACCAAATAGACTTAGCTAAAGAAAAAAACATTGATGATTTTACTGACTACTTTTTCTCACCAGCTCAAATATATGATCTCATCGGTTTCAAATGTATGATCTTCTTTTAAAACTATAAGTCTAGGAGGAAGGATTTGACTAATTCTGCACATTAGCAAGCCTATCATCACCTTTAACAGAATAGAGAACCTAGGACAAAAGGACTGCACCGCTGTTTTGTAAACGTAGCAGTGTTTTGCTGGGAGTTAACTTGAGAGATATGGCAATGCAGTGTTCAGGTGCAACAGACAATGTCTTTACTTAGCTAGCTGAAAACAAAGCTATGATCTGGCATTTTCCTCAGTAAGCTATACACAGAGAGAAGAAAAGTCTATACTGTTGCACAGCCATGCAAATAAAATCTATAGTTAAGAAACACTGATGAAATAGAGAAAATTGGAAAATAAGACAGAAAGATAACTTTGTTTTGCTGCACTGGAAATGCCACTGAATTGGAAGGAAAGGAAAATAAAAAGCAGCATTCTTCCCACCAAATACAGTAAGAGTAAAAAAAAGCAAAGGAAAAGGATCTATTTTATGAAGCTGTAAAATCTCCATTTTCAGATGCTTCCACTGCTTTACATTCACAGTCTCATATTAGAAGTTAAAAAAACCCAAAACACTCTGTTTCATGATGAGAAGTGCTTATTATAGACACATGACTACCATCATGACAGCTATCACAAAAACATCATGTAAGAGGAGAGGCTCAAGAAGAGGTAGTTCTGTACCTTTCAATGTGCAGGACAGGAGCAGGTCCTAACATGAAAAAGCACAGTGCTGTCATTAAGCCTCCAGATACCAGCAGCCACTTCCTGAGGTACTGTGAAAGAAAAGGAAGAGAGATGTAATTTAAAGATGAGAATTTGTAATGTAACTACTCTGTCTTTCCTAATACCCCTCTTCTAAACCTTCACCTCCTCAAAAGTACATCTCCTGTAAGGACCACCATTACGCACAAACTGAGAGTTTCTCTGCCAGTTCTGAACACCATCAACAAACACTGAATTCATGTTTCCTTGCCACCAAAGCAATCACTGGCAGCAGTTGCATAATACAAAGATTTCTTCAGGATACTGAGCAACGGTGCTTCTCTGTTAGAAAAGCATTTTTAGGTCTTACTCTTCCTTAGTATAAGAAATATCATGTAGCATTGCATGCAATTCTCATGTACAAAGGCCATTACTAGTTTTTGTCAGAGAAAAAGAGTGTGTCGGAAAACTGGCACTGTCCTTCAGGCACAGCACTCAAAGTGTAGATTTCCTTAATCAATTAGCAGTGGCCGTCAACCAGGCAGTTTTACGTATACCACTGTCAAAGTCTCTTTCTATGGTGCAGTTACGAGCTAGAGAACCATAGCCAGTTGGTGTGCTGATCTAATTTGGATATTACACTTTTTAAGAGATAAAGTCAATACAGCTAACCAGAACATCTTTACTCCTCTTCTCTAAAGCTGATAAGATTAGATGTGGTTAAAACCATGGATAACCAGGACATATTTTCCCACTCTCCATTCCACTTTGGCTGAAAATAGATTGCGCTAGGTCCACCGGAAAAGCTCACATTCCAACTACAGGATACTCATCCAACATCCTTTACTATTCTGGACATTCGTATATTAACTGGATCTTCCAAATGAGAGCTTCAAGTTGGCAGTATTCAGTGTACGTGCAAGGTTCTGAAAGACAGATCCCTTTATAGGACCAGGCCTACATCCATCCCTTCAATATAGGAAGTCTTCCAGTTTTAACTAAATGTGCAGAGTGCACCCACAAACAGCAGGGTGGTACTCACTGGCAGTTTGTCACTTAGGAATCCAAGGACAGGAGAAGACAGGGAATACGAGAGTGCCAAACCAAGGAATACCAAGCCCACATAACCAGCTGGGAGTTTGAACTACAGAAAAGACGACAAATGAAACAAAAGACCAAAACATCAAACAGTATATATGCTACATTCATTAAAGGACAATCAAAGAACTACATTTTAGGTCAAAATACTGAAATGCACGATTTTAAGTATTTTACTGATACCACACAGAGGTTTTTCAAGTACTTGAAGTCATCAGCAGAGCTCCCAGTTTCCTTCCACTTCCATTTCCAAGCATGGAGTGAAAACACCTGACACAACTGCATTCAGATAAAGCCTAGAGAATCTCAGGAGGAAACACTATGCTGTGTCCCTACACCAGCACACTAGATTCTAACATTAATACCTGGTACATTTAAAACAGACACTTCAAACACTGAAATTTAGATGGATTTAGTCTTTACCTCTCCAATCTTCAGTTTTATTTCCACTTAGAAAAGCGTAAATACTGTAGTCATCCGCTGCTAATCAGTGCATCTTAAAAGTAAGTAGTCCTATAAAACACAACTCTAGGTTTTCAACCAAAGGAGGATTTTCATGAGAATGAGTAACAGGCTTTTTGCAAACACCCTGAGGTCTACATTTTCCTAATGTAGTCACATTTCTGTATTGAAACAAAATGTGTAATGAACCAAAAGCATACCAGTCTCTCAAATGAGTGCTTTAACGACCAGTTAGAAGGTATTCCAAGATGTTTCATGTGGCATGAACTACATAAATATTCACTATTTCCTTGCTATATGCAAGCACATGATAATAATTCTAATTTAGTGGTTAGAACACCTGCCAAGAAGGCTACAGCCCTTTTACAGCAAGTACCAGTTAGCACAGAGCAGAGGGAAAGCAGAGGAGCCACAGAAGTGCACAGTGTTCTAGAGTAGGATAATTACAGATCCCTCCCAGGTGAGGGAAGATGTACATTCACATCTCCACTGATGGAAGAGGTTAGCACCAAGTCTCCTCCATCCTGGATGAGTGCTCTAAGTACTGGACTAGATAGACAAAAAGTAGGAGCACAACATCGTGTGAAAGGCTGTTCCCTGGAAAAACAATTCCTAAATAAACCACTCAAAAAGCATTGTCCAATTTCACATAGGAACAGAATCTTAAACCATTTACTTCAAATTCATTACCTTAAATATCATGAGGAAAATAAATAAATAAAGTAGGAAACAAATAAATAAATATTAAAATAAAGTTAAAATAAAGAAATAAGATGGCATTTGCCTTTTTAATGAGGGAGTGGAGAACTCAGCTGGCAGGCTACATAGCTGCAATCAGTTTACTGTTGGCATTGCTGTGAAAGAATGCAGAGCTGTGACATTCCCAAAAAACAAATGTCCACCATCAAGAGATATAACACTGTCAGTGACTGTTGCAGTTTTACAGAATTTGCTTTCAGAAAGAAGGAAAAAGTCCCTGTTTACCAAACCAGCTGCTGTGCCCTGCTCAGAGAAGGTACTCTGCAGATGAAAGCCAATTAAGTGGAAAAAGCACATTTTTAAAGGCCTTACATTTCCTTGTTCTCAAAGTTACCAAGACCCAGCAGCAACAGCTGGTGTCAATGGAAAATGTGATTTGTCAGTACTGTGGAAATCAAGCTATTTGGAAATCATATTATTAACTGTTAATTAAAGCAGTGTAACTGGATAATGCTTAATTTTGTTAAGGATATTTAAACCACATTTATAATCAGTTATTTACTATTTAGCAAATCAAGACTTCCCTGCATGTTAATAGGACTTACCTTCTTTAGGATAAATAGGGACATCGTGGGATCCAAAAAGCCCAAGCATGAACTTAGAGAAAATATAGTAAGACAGAGTACTAAGACTTTTGGCAGAAGAATGAGCTTCCAAAAGGAGTCCTTGCTAGGGATCGAATCTGCTTCAAGAGAAAAGGGGGAGAAATTGCATTGTTTTCAGCAGCATAACCTCATGATTGATTATCTTCTTCAGAAAAGAAGTCAGTATTTCCCTTTTTCTACTCCTATTAATTTGTTAGATAACAAGAGTAAAGTCAATAGCAGACTATTATGCACTATACTATTTCTATATTAAAAAGCCAAATTTGATAGGTGAATAAAAGAAGAAAAGTACACAATTTAGGTTGCAACATTACAAATCTCCAACTTGAAAAGAACAAAAGCATGTACTATTCCAATTACATGAAAATACAGTTACTTTTTTGCTAGCCCTTATACAAGGAAAATCTCATGGACACATCTCAACTCAAAACCGCATGCACACATGCATGAACCATTTATATCCAATCAGAGAAACACGCTTTGAAAGTAAAACAAAAAGATTGCCATTTATCAGTTGAGATCTGTCCCAATTTTTAAGCAACTAGTCATTCAGGTCTCCTACATGTTCAATTTGTGCTCCAGACAGGAAGCTTCTTTCAGATGTCATGGTCAGATGTCATTTCTAAGTCAGGCCCCCTTCCTGATGGTGTTGGTGCTTTAATAGTTGAATGTGGTCTTAAAGTATACATAGAACTACAAGTTAATTCATTAGCATCCACCAGCTCAGAGCTAACATTTATTTAACGTAGTTTCAAATTGGCTAGTCATATCTTGACTCCAGACAATTTCAGAGCTTGGGGAGGTGGGGGGAAGCCAGCAGCAGCAGCACATGGTTAACCCCCTTCTAAAAGCCAATACATACGAAGTTATTCTCCAAGGTTTTCATATTTAAGAGGAAAAAGATTTTTTAAAAGAAGTATTTTAAAGTTACTGGGTTTTTTTCCTAGAAAATACTAACAGAATTGTAACCTTGCAATTACGATCTTGTGTGGAGACTTATCTTTAAGTTAGCTTTCTGTACAAGCAGGACCATCTAAAATTTAATCAAATTTATAAGACTTCCAGCACCTCAGTTAAATCCCTCATTTATTAACTTTCCTTCATGTTAATCAGATCCTGCATCATTCAGTACAAATAAACCCTTTTTGTCCTCCCTGTAATTCTGTTTTTTCCCCCCACTGTTAACCCCTCAAACATGTCAGGTTGTCTTGTTTTAGGCAAAAATCTATCTCCAGCTTTTCTTCAACTAGCTGCAATGACAAGCTGATACTAAACAGGCATAACTGATCCTCTACAAGCCCTAAAGCTAAGGAGACAAAAGAAAACAAAGAGACTTCCACACAGAGTTCTTAGTATTTGCAGAGATGGGCATGAGGTGTTGGGACTCATTCCAGGTCATCTGCACACATTAATTTAGGTTAGCATTAAAACATGGGACTCGTCAAGATCGCAAGTTAATTCTGCTGGAGCTTTGCCCTCTGAGTTGGATCAGACTTCACAAGTGGGTATTTTTTTTTTTAAAGGACAGTTAAAAACATGAGAAATTAAGGTGAGTGAAGGAGGCAGGAAGAAGGATGCTTACCGTATTTTGGTAATATGCACATATTCACAGGCACCAAGACCAACATTACACATCCCAGTGTAATGAAAGGGACCTCATAACCAAACGATTGATACAAAAAGCCACCTAAAGGTGGGCCCAGCACCAATCCGAGCCCTGTAAAAATTTCAAGGCTGCCCTAAAAGATGAAAAAGCAAGCAACCAAAAAAAAAAAGTCAGTATGCTGAGAAACTCCGATGTAAGAATAAAAAGCAAGCCATTTGTCTGAGGAACAGCACAACATACTCAGCCTAGTGAAAAGAAAAACACACTGCATCACTAAGGGGGATAACAGCTAGTAGTGACCTTCACACGGGGGGATAGCGAAAGGAATTTCACAGTTTTCTGTGTGACAGCCATCACCTTTTTTGCTTCACTACAGGGAACCACCTGTACTGTAGGGTTAGTCACTCTGCTGTCACCTAACAGATCCCAGTCCTGAGGCAAGACAAATGCTCTAGAGTCAGAAAGCACCTGTAGGACAACTCAGGCTGAAGTGATCACCTCTCCAACCTGCCCTTACCTTCCAGCCTGAGCGGGAGGACCCAAACAAGCCTACCTGGATGGGTCATTATCTCATGGGGTGAGGTACACGGGCCAAGTTTAAGCTTTCTCTCCATGACCAACTGTTTGGATTTACTGACTAGGGCTAGGAAATAACAGTGAAATTGCAATGGGGATAACTCAGATATTTTTGGCCACAATTTAATAATTTGGCATCTTTTATAAGATACTAATTTTTTAAAGGGCAATAATACAGTTATACTTAAATCTTCTGTTATAACATCGTAGTCACCACTGTCAACATCTGCCTCAGCAGTTGATTAATCAATGCTTAGACCACCAGTAACAGCAGGTGGTAATAATTGCTTACAGTTGAAAGTTTTGCTAACTTCTGGGACCCAGAAACATAGAATAGGGATTCCTCCTCACTTTAATTTTACTGATACAAGTCAGAGTGGTCAAATAGCCCAAGACTGGGCACTGTCAGCAATAATCAAGTTCTTTACCCTAGGCCAGCCTAGGATCGCAGTCTTTTCCTTTCCTAGCAAAGGAAATAACTAGTAACAACATATGACTAGCAAGTCTACAGCATTTCTAGACAGATTTGAGACATTTTGGAAAACTTCAACACATGGAATGCCCATGAGTTAACATAACTGCATCCAAATCATGCTTTTACTTATGTTGCTCAACAACCATAAAAATATTTATGATTGGTGAGACAAATCAGGCCGTCTATCATTTAGCCCTTCTAAGTTAATGAATTATTGGGGGGTGTGGGGGAGCTGAAGCATTGCATAATTACACATCAGGGTACGATAAGGTAAACCTGATATTGTAAGAAAAGTGATAGTGCTTATGTGCTGACGTTCATACCTCCAAAAGAGGGATCATGTTGACAGATGCTGAACTTTCCATTTCAACAAGGCTGACATGCCTACACTTAACAAAACTTCCTCATATGTTCTCTAGGGTACCCAATGGGTAAAATGACAAGCTGATACTAAACAGACACAACTGATCCTTTACAAGCCCTAAAGCTAAGGAGACAAAAGAAAACAATAGGTAAAAGGTGGGCTGAAAACCAGTACCAAAAGGGTAAGGAGAGGAAAAGTGCCTTTCAGTATCTAGCACTGTCAAGAAGTGCAATGGAAAGCAAGACTAAAAATCCCTCAACCATTCATTCAGGCTTTATGATTTTACCATAGGATGCACCTTGCTTCAACTAATGAGCTTTCTTCTGTCTCCTGCCTCTGCCACCACCATGAGCAGCACTCACAGTAACAAGAACTCTCCATCATGTCCATTTAAGGACAGTAAGTCCACATGAATCAATTTGAAGAGGTTTTATTTTCATGCAGAAGACATTAGAGTATATAATATGGCAAACAGACCAACATTTAAAAGTAATCTGTCTCCGAACAGCACCCTTTCTAGATTTTAAAAAAAGGTAGCTACCAGGCTACAGCTGTGTAGCATTTCTGATTGTGGTCTTGAGGTGATCTTCATCACCATGTACAGTTTTTAGCTACACATCATGTTTATTTTGCTGCCAGCACAGAATTTCATTTCAAGTCTGATTATTAGATAGATAACTATGTCCCTTTAAGTCAAGGTTACTTTTCTTACCTATTTAAATTACATTTCAAAATTTGCAAACAGGAAACCTTAACCTTATCGACGGAATAAATCCAAAACATGATTACAATACATAACCTGCTTTCCAAAGAAATTGCCAGCTCCTCACTGCTGATACAATTGAGTAGATTTTTGCTAGTTAGGAGGCCATATTTTTACAGACATTTATTTATAGAAGTAACTCTACAGCTTAACAACAATATTAATAAAAGTATCAACTTCTCTAATTTTATTAAATGTTCTGAAGGATGTTCTTAACATTTGTTCACTCATTAAAATTTAACCCAGTTATTTCTGTCAGTCTATATTCTAATTGAAACCAGAATTTATCAAAAAAGAAAAAGCAGCATTTTATCAAATACCAAACTGTTTTTTTCCTAACACTATAAAAAATGAATAAATAAGGGTAGTATCTCTAGTTGAAATGAATCATTGATGACCAGAAATAGTGCCCTCCAGATTTCAAGAAGTTCTAGCTCTCCTCTTCTCATACATCACTTTTATCAATAGATTAGAAAAATTAAACCAAAATTGTTTCCAGTTTTGCATCTTTGAGTCATTTAAATCAACACTATTTGAATGAATGAATCAAATTTCTTGAATCAATCCACTTGGATTCTTACTATCCATGTAGAAGTAGTCACTAAAAGCTGTATCAGTATTTTAATAGTCTGATTTCAACTGAAAACTACTGCCATAAATGGTCAGCTGTCTTCAAAACACAAACAGCTAATACATACTGCTTAATTTATATCTAATTGGAGTTATGATAAGGTCTAACCTTGTTCTAGGATTATGATTCTAGATTACAAACAATCATTATGTGATGATTTCAAATATGCCTGCACACGAGACAGCAGATCTCTTCTCCTCCTGGTTTTAGGCTGCCTACTGGCAATTTATCATATTGCAGGTACTCAGCTGTAACACCGGTTTTTGCACTTACCAGGACAGTAGCTATATTATTGGGAAATGCCTTTGCAAGGATTGAAAATGATGCTGTCATTGCTCCTGCAAAACCTACTGCATCCATCGCTCTTACTAAAAAGCACAAACTGATGAATATTGGTCCATTTGGCACCTTGTCCAGCATTCTGGAAAAAAAAAAACAAACAAAAAACACACAAAAAACCCCCACAAACCCAAACAGTAAATGGAGATCTCTCAGCATGCAACAAGTCATCTACTAAAGGCCCTGGAGCATCATTTCTTACTCATTAAAGGACACAGTTACAAGACACTCAATGCTTTCCATTGCCACATCTTTCTGAATCACATTGATGAAGTCATTTAAACTCTACCAAACTATTTCTTGCAGCTTTCTCCTTTTCCCCTTTCTTTGGTGCTGAAAAGAGCACAAAAAACCTAACCTGTGAAAAACTCCAGTGCCATCTTCTGTTGTATTCCATAGCTCTTCCAAGCAATCGTGCAAGGAGTCTGACGAAATGAGTTACAACTATCTAATAAAAGCTTCCTTCATTGTTAATAAAACTTCTATTTTGCTAAAATGAGTGGCTTAGCCTCTCTGTCTACCAGGCAAAGCTTCCCATTTGCTCTCAATATTTTTAAGAAAATAACAACTAAAACATTATGCATAAATAGTTCCCTTATTGCTGTATTTTGACACACTTCTTGCTGTTCATCAACTGTAGTCGTTATTTAAATACATAGAACCTTCTTCCTTTGCTTTCAAAGTAGTAAACAGGCTTTGAAACCTACTGAAGGGGAGAAGTGTTCATTCTGCTTTACAAGGGATAGATAAAAAATAGACACGCAAAAAGTTAGGTGACCCAATCAACACCTGAAAAATGCCCAAGAGTTTCCAGTTTTGTGTCCATCTTTTCATATGGATGAAAATGATTAGAAGACCAATGCAACAAAATGAACCAACAAAAATTACTCACCCAAACAGAATGGTCACACATCCTGAAACAAACATCCCTGCCACAAACATGAATTTTGCTCCAATATGTGTAAGCTGTAAATTAAATACCATTTTTACATGTTATTATTTCAAGCCCAGACCAAAAGTCTTTTAAAGTAAGTTACTGTTAAGTAATCAAAACCTTACGGGCACTTTAGAGCATATGCACTAAAAGATCTGAAGACACTGCTCCTGCCGGTGTGCCTTCATGCAACAGTGACCCTAAAAATATTCTAAACACATAAGTGACTTAACCCAGTTTTCAGAATGGTAAGACAACGGTGCAGTTAACTATTTCACAGCAGGCGCTGCACCTTCTGTAGAGCAGCAGATTACAGCAGCATTCCTCATTATACATTGGGGTTGGACTCTTCTCCCCGGCAACGAGCGACAGGATGAGAGGAAACAGTCTCAAGTTGTGCCAGGGGAGGTTCAGGCTGGATATTAGGAAGAACTTCTTCACTGTAAGAGTTGTTAGGCATTGGAACGGGCTCCCCAGGGAGGTGGGAGTCACCATCCCTGAAGGTGTTCAATAAACGTTTAGATGTGGCACTTCAAGACATGGTTTAGTGGGTTTAGCGGGCATGGCGGCATCAGGTATACGGTTGGACTTGATGATCTTTGAGGTCTCTTCCAACCATAATGATTCTATGATTTCCCTTCCAGCACCATCAGTGATGCTATGTCAGCAACGCCTGTCACATATATGGCTAAGGAGAGTCATTGGAAGCTGATTTTTTGGCAAATTTATCACCACCTTTAATAGCACAAAGCTTTGGCATAGGACGCACAGTAGCTTCAGGCTTCCCTATTCACTACCAGGGAAATGACCCCACCTTCCTTCATTTCAGACTGCATCACCAGGGTGAAAGAATGACAAGAGGCATGCCATAAAGCTGACTCAATCCCATAATAAAGTACATCTGAGCTTCTAAATCCATGCTGTAACTTCCCCTAAGGACAGTAGGTATTTCAGACTCTTTTCTTGTCCAGGCCTGGACAAAGTCCCTGCGTTTCAGCCATTATTACTAAAGCCCATATTTTGCCAAATTTCACTGAAACCTTCAGGATTTCTGGACTGTCCATGTCTATTGGTGCTCACTTTACCTGTCTGCAGCAAGGATGGCATGCTCTCTCTCTCTCTCCCCTATCAAGCACTTGGTGAGGGCTGTGCCATAGCTGAATGCCATCACAGACACCGAGACTGGACTTATCAATGGCATTTGTGGGACACCTTCATGAGCCACCTCACCACCAGAGAAAATCATTCACCACAGGGTCAGCAAAGAGACTGCCCAGGCAGAGAAAGCGAAGACTGTGACACTGCAGCAGCCCCAACCTAGGGTATGATCCTGAACAGCCCTAGCCAAAAATGCATAGACAGCAGTGCTCCAGTATATAAACAAACAAACTGCTACATAATTTATTTGTAATTTCTTCAGCACAAGAAAAATCCTGAATCTGTGGGGAAAATGAAGTTGCAAGAACTGGAGATATTTATCTCATATTGCTGTTAATGAAGTGGAAAGAGAAACCGAGTTGAGCAGCAGGGAGTCATAATAGGAGGAAATGTTAAGAAAAAAACAACATACCAGAAAAGAAGAAGGGGTGCAGCTAACTAAAGGAAAAACCCAAAACAAAACACCTTAAGAATGTCACCAAAGGCAAACAATATATGTATAACAAATAAAATGGAAGGTAGGGGGAAAGGAGGTAATAAAAAGGAGAACTGATCAGCAGATTACACTGAAGCAAACAGAACAGTTAACCAGAGGAGAAAAAAAAACCAGCTACATGTCCACCACCCTATGCCACCCTCAAGAACTGTAGAAGAGTAATTTTTAATGTACTGGCAAGACTTAGATCAGATTCAGACTGACTGGCCAGGCTCCAGTTACTGGAGACACAAGCCTGCAGGAGCATTACTGAAGAGACATCTCTTTTCTCAGCCTTAGAGCACTGTCTTCATGTATGAGCCTGTGCCATCACAGAAGTTACAGTTTCAATTATACTTACATAATTTCCCAAGATTAAAGACGATAAGAAATTGAACAAAGCAAAACATCCAAAAATCAGGCCAATAACAGTGTTACTTGCACCTTTTTTTTCTGCCTGCAAAAAAAGATCACAACTGTGTAAAGATGAAGGCAAATTGTTGAGATGAATAACATTCATGCCTTGTACATTTAATTTTTTTTAATTCTCTATTAGTGCAGTTACAAAGCATTTCCTTTCTCAAAGGCAATAGGGCCACAGAAGGTAACAGCACAACAATTGAAAGACATGTTGCACTTCTATTTAAGCCATATGTAATCAAGGGAAAAGCAATGTTCATTCCTCAATGAATGGAAACACTGTGCTGTTTGCTGAACTACCGAACAGGTGCCCAGACTTTATACAGGTGGCTTTGATCCCTCCCATGGTGACAGGGCAGTGAACAGAGGTATCTGTTAACGTCACTGTATCATGCCTGCCCATAACAAGCACCAAGCCAATTTTTGACTTATCCAACTGGCAAAATACACTTACTTGGGTACAAGCAATACAGAGGAATAGTTAGAGCAATAAAAAAATCTTAACATTTCTTTGTTAACACTTGGGAACAACTTGGTCATTATAGAAATGGACTTCTGCTGCAAAGGCACCATGACCATTTTTTTCATCCTATATTTAAACATTGTATTCACTCAACATAAGCAGAGGTTATTTTTTTTTTTTTTCCCCCTTCAGTTGCTAGGTCAGGAAGTTTAACACAGTGAATGATGGCCCAGCACGGGTTAACGGCGAGGTAGCTATACATGAAAAGTCATTGAGTGGCTGAGGCACTGAAATGCAAGTGAGGACATGGGCAGAGTTTTAATCTCTGCTCTACTACCAAACTACTATGGAACACTGGGCAAAAAACTATTTCACTTCTCCAGGCATCCATTTCAACTGCTATCTGATATCATTAGTTTGCTGTTTCCTCTGCAGCCACAGGGAAGATGAAATTACTCCATGGACAGAATCCAGGTCACCGTGATATACACTCTAATCTATTTTAGCCAGCATCAGGCTACCACTATGAATTCCCACAACTGAAAAGTCCAACTCAGAGCTTACAGCCAGCCATAAAGGTCCCATGGTGTTCAAGAGCCTTTTAAAAGTTTCAACGTGCAAAAAATAATCTAAAGAGTAGCTGGCTAAATTGTTCGTTTACCTCTGAAGGGAAAAAGGGTCCCAGGATTGAATAGCATATCATTGAACTGAAGTTTATAGAAGCTGTTGCGGCTATTGTAAATAGCTGTTCTCTGGTAAGCCTTCTTGATTCCTCAGAAAGTGCTTCTGGCACGCCATCTTCTTAAAATACAAAAGAAAAAGGAAAAAAAAAAAGTATTATGAACTGATAGAGAGAAACACAATTTGCAAATCAAGTTTGAAAATTGAAATCCGCACAAAACCTCTACCCTCCGGGTCTGGGGAATTAAATCAAGCCGTACTACTTTATTTCTTTCCGCACGCCGCACCGCAGACTTCGCCGCAAAGGCAGCG
>NW_009626268.1:259-752 GCF_000690535.1 Cariama cristata | reverse complement strand
CCATGCATATGCATTTAACGAGTTTTTTAATATTAGTGGCACACTTCCCACGGTGGGGAGTTCCACTAGGACAGGTTGTCCTGGGAAGTGGTTTGGGTTTTTTGAATTGTTAGGTCCTTCCGATGAGGGAATTAAGGAAGGAACCTTTGGGCAAAAAGCAGTGATTTTGGGGCATCCATTTATTCCCCATCTGTCATTCACACCTGTGACAGATTTTTGGTCAAGTTTCCATTTTAAAAAATTTATCGATTTTAAAGACTAATAACTTAAACTGCCACGAAACAAATGGTCCACAAACATTCCTTTCCTTCTGAAGCTTTTACGATGCATTGTAATCATTAACCAGTCTTTTACTATTAAACTTAAATGGCCAATTGAGACAAACAGTTCTGAGACCGTTCTTCCACCACTGATTAAGACTGAGGTGGCAGCTGATGGACAGAATTTTCATTTAGCCTTCTGGGCCTTCTGGGCCGACTTTGTGACCTTGCCC
>NW_009626268.1:0-245 GCF_000690535.1 Cariama cristata | reverse complement strand
CGTGTGCAAGTTTGGAGGAGCGATCCCCCTTGCACCCAGCGCCGAAGTAAACATGCCTGCTTTATAACTCCCCGCGAGTTGTAGAGTTTGTTTCCGCAGGTCAATTTGGCAACCCAGATGGGACCTCTCTGCCCGACTGCAGAACTGGCTGAGAGGGGGATGTCCTAGGCACACCCTGAGAGTCCTCGGAGGAACTCCCTTGCTGGCCCATTTGCTGCAAGGATAGACAAGGACCATCGGCGGAA
>NW_009626267.1:0-1548 GCF_000690535.1 Cariama cristata | reverse complement strand
TTTATACATTTATTTCTTTATATATATATCTTTATGCATATACTCCTTTATACATATGTATTTCTCTTAGTGTTTATGTGTATGCATGTGTGGATCGATTCAAATACCCTATAACAATTTAAGTAATTGCTATGGTCATAGTGCTTCATAGATGTTAAATTAGTCAATGATTAAGTGCTGTTAAATGAAAAGTGCTGCTAAATCCTACTGCTAACTACCTTGCTCTTGCTATCTATTAGACATAAACTGTTGACTAAGTCTGGGACTAGGGGTAAGTTGAGTCGCACCTAGACTCTTCTCCAAGAAGAAGTTTAGAAAGCAAGTGGGTCTACTCCAAACCTCATGACTCAACAGGAGGATATCCCTTCCCCTTTTACCCCCAGTCTCTGTGTAAACCACTCTAGCTTGATTTTAACCTTTTTTTTTCCTTCTTTCCTGCGTACCTTTCTTTCATGTAGTAAGTAATAGAGTGAACCTTGCCATGGAACTTTGTTAAGTTGCCTTTCTATCAATTCATATTAAAACTGTTTCTTCTAATAACTTTGATGGTGATTCTTTGAGTGACTCTGAAACCACTCATTCACAACACGTTTAGAAGAAAGGGCGGGCAACTCAGGAGGACTACAAGGATGTGGTGAGATTATGTAGCGAGAAAATTAGAAGGGCCAAAGCCCAACTAGAACTTAATCTGGCTAGTGCTGTAAAAGACAATTAAAATTTTTTCTATAAATACAACTATAAATAGAACTTTAGCAACTAAAGGAGGGCTAAGGGGATTCTCCATCCTTTATTGGATGCGAGGGGAAACATAGTGACAAAGGATGATGGAAAGGCTTAGGTACTTAATGCCTTCTTTGCCTCAGTCTTTAAGACAAAGACCAGTTGTTCTTTGGGCACTCAGCCCCCCGAGCTGGAAGACAGGGAAGAGGAGAGGAATGAAGCCCCCATAGTCCAAGGGGAAATTGCTAGCAACCTCCTGAACCACTTAGACACACAAGTCTAGGACCAGATAGGATACGCCCAAATGTACTGAGGGAGCTGGCAGAACGGTTCACCAAGGCACTTTCCATCATTTATCAGCAGTCCTGGCTAACCAGGGAGGCCTCAGTTGACTGGAGGTTAGCAAATGTGATGCCCATCTACAAGAAGGGCCAGAAGGAGGAACTGAGGAACTACAGGCCTATAAATCTGATCTTGGTGCCGGGGAAGGTTGTGGAGCAGGTCATCTTGAGTGCCATCACACAGCAAATTCAGGAAAACAAGGTGATCAGGCCTAGTCAGCATGGGTTTATGAAAGGCAGGTCCTGCTTGATTAACTTGATCGCCGGGTTGACTATCTTCCCATGACAAGGTGACCCACTTAGTGGATGAGAGAAAGGCTGTGGATGTTGCTGACCTAACAGACTTCAGTAAAGCCTTTGACACCATTTCCCACAGCATTCTTCTGGAGAAACTGGATGCTCATGGCTTGGACAGGTGTACTCTTCACTGGCTAAAATACTGGCTGAATGGCCAGGCCCAAAAAGTTGTGGTGAATGGAGTTAAATC
>NW_009626266.1:0-9204 GCF_000690535.1 Cariama cristata | reverse complement strand
TATATTCTTTTTTGCTCTTTGTAGAGAAGATAAAATCTGTGAGCTAGTGCTGCTAACAGTGCCTTCAGATTTTTTGAAATCAAACACCTATCCCAAATATCAAATCCTTGTTATCGTTGTCTGTCTTAAGAGCAGCACATAATTTCCTGACTGCTCTGGCTGTTTCAAAGAGCCTGTGCTTGAAAATACAAAAAAAAAAAAAAAGAAAAAAAAAGAAAAAAAAGGCAGAAACAGAAGAAAGGAAGTAAGATAAAAGAGAGAAAAAATACAGAAATATCGTTTGTTGCGAAGTGTTCCCCAAATCTCAGATGTCAGAAATTTTTAAGGTCTTAGAATAGCTATAATCCTCAAGATTTATATAAAATGAACTAAACATATTCTGTAAAATAGGAAAAGCAGGAAAACTGTTCTACAAGTCCTATTAAAACTGCTAATCTTCTATTTCCTGAAGTGTTTAATGTACTCAGTTCGCACAGTGTGTAGTATACATATATATATATGCATTACTAAAGAGTAAAGATAAATTGTAGTGTATTTAAGACCTCATGGTTCAATTTTAGACCAACATGAGAAATTACATCACTGAGCACAGTACCATCACACTTTTAATAAAGTGATAGGTGATAATATGACTTTGTGGAGAGGACAAAATTGCTGGACAGTTACTCTTTTATAATGGCTTTCTTATATTTTAATGGAAGCTAACTGAGAAATCTACAGGACACTAATTTGTGTTTGGATTAGGAATTCGAATTGAGGTTAGGGAAAAACACACCTACATCTAGCAATTTGTCCTTATCTTTTGAGCAGCCTGGCCTTCTTGCAGCATCAAGTCTTTAAGTGTGACTCCAGTACAAGCCAACGTTACCCTTTGCAGTGCATACAGCTCCACATGCCTGGGCGTATGTGGGAGCTCAACTCAATGCCAGGTACTCCTGGGTGAGGGCCACACCATCCAAGGGGCAGCACTGTGGACACACGATGCGATGCTCCATGCTTCCAGCCGGATTCTGCCTACTGCCAAGGTTGGGGTAACCCAGGCCCCTCACAGAGGCCGGCAACATTACTCACTGGCTTAGGCAAATCTGCCTTGTAAACTCTTTGCACCGCAGCTGTTTCTGAAAGCATGGCTTTGTGGTTATGAATACTATGACAGCCTCCATCCACATATGCCCTTTATATAGTTCTGACAACACGTTGGCATTAATTCACAATTTACCTTTTTTGACTGCATTTTTTTTAGCAAGCTATAGCACCTCATTGTTTGCTAGAGCATTTATTAGATTCTGGTCAACTCAGAGAGCCTGCCAGATCTCTTTGCAGCAGAGCTCTAATGCTTTGGACCTCAGGTCACGGAGCTATTTCCACTTCCAACAATTGGTTGCATCAAGCTGTGTTGCAACACTGTGAAACATGCTACATCAGGGTTTTTTTTTTTCATTCTGCCCTCAATTTCTCTCTTCAGTCCTTCCCTATCTCTCCCAGAGAGCAGAAAGTCTTTTGGCAAGATTTGAAATTAGTTTTCAGTCTTTGGTTTTCACGGTTCATGAAGAAATCCTTCTTCTTCCTAGAGTCATTCAGAGGAAGGTTATATTTGCTGTGATCTTGGGATTTATCTCAGGACTCACCAGCTGATAACCAGCCTTCACAAGTCTCCTGATCCTGTAAGTTCAACCTTGCCTCAGGTAACAAAAAATTTGACCCACTTTTCTGAGCAGCACAATAGCAAATGTAATTCATGTGCCTTTGGGTACATTATTCCATCTCTAATTTAGCTCTAGTTATTGCCCCCGTGTCATTTAGTTACTCTACTGAAAGCCTAGGAATACAGGCTAATTAAAGGAAGGGAAGATGATAGTGAAATCCCCCATGCCCAGAATGCTACCTTGAACAGTGAGTGCCTGTTTGATATTCTTCATGGTTTCCAGCAGTTTAAGACGACTACTTATGGGGCATGACATTTCAAATGATGGAAAAGAGAAAGAAAATTCTCTAGGGCTGAATCATCGTATCTGGAAATGCAACTAATGTCCAATTTACACAAACTGCATTCATAAATCTGAATTACATGTTGTATAAAGAGACACTCATCCAGTATATGCTGGTAGAAACAGATGAATGAAGCAAGGAAGGGTTCCAAATGGAAAGCTGTAACCTAGAGGAAAAGAAATGGCACATTTGTTGTTTCTGACTAGTTTCATTTTTTGTAACAGAAATGAACACAAGACCTTTATCTGAGATGACTATCTTAGAGAGTATATTGCCAGAGGGGTCGGTTGATCACACAGACTTTGCCCACACAAGAGTTCCCACTGAAGACAAATGTTGGATCAGACAAAAATTGTGCCTGGATTGCATAAGGCGCTGTACCTGCCAGGTGATTTTAAATGCATATGTAACCAGAAGTCAGCTGCTGGGAAATATAGGTGTCCTCTGCTGCTCCTTTCTTCTTGAAGGAAAGTGTTGTCCCTAATCCTGTCCACTTACAAGAAAAGATAAAAATTAATCCAAGTTTTTTTTTTTTTCTTTTCTTTTGCGTAAAGTCGTAAATCCCGTGTATCCCATTTTCCTATACTGCAGAGCAGCATATTGGATATCACAGAATCACGGAATCACAGAATGGCTGGGGTTGGAAGGGACCTCTGGATATCATCTGGTCCAACCTCCCTGCCAAAGCAGAGTCACCTACAGCAAGTTGCACAGGAATGCATCTGGGTGGGTTTTTAATATCTCCAGAGAAGGAGACTCCACAACCACTCTGGGCAGCCTGCTCCAGTGCTCTGCCACCCTCCAAGTATAGAAGTGCTTCTTTATATTCAGATGGAACTTCCTGAGTTTCAGTTTGTGCCCATTGCCCCTTAACCTGTTGCTGGGCACCACTGAAAAGAGTCTGGCCCCATCTTCTTGACACCCACCCTTAAGGTATTTATAAGCATTGATAAGATCCTCTCTCAGTCTTGTCTTCTCCAGGCTGAACAGACTTAGCCTTTCCTCATAAGAGAGATCGCTAAACACAATGGAGCATTCATACAGATTGCCTAACACTTCCATGGGATCTGTTCTTTTGGTAACACCTCCCTTCCCAGGAAGGAGACAGTTTACTACACAAAGAATGAAGCCATCCTGAATGAGCATCCATGCTTATCATCAGGGACAAAAAGTGTTTCCCATAGTCCTTGACAGTGTCAGCTTACCAAGGGCCTCTTATAACACCTCTAAAAAATCTCCAATACTGCCATTTAATTATGCTCAGAGATTATGCCTTGGTCCTGCAAGCTCAAACCTCATCAGCCCATGCTGAACGTTTAATTCTATTGAGGTTTTTATTGTAAGCACATCTAACCAAGTATTCAGCTTTCCATTAAATCAGATGTTAGAAACCCAAACAGGAGTTGGAAACCTGAATGCCTGTCTGGATCTGAGCCAAGTGCTTTCCAGTATTGCATTAAGTAACACAACTAACATCTGTCCTCAGCAGAAGGCAACAGCACATAGCACTGTTCTGAATAGTGGCCTGAAATAGCGGTACCTGCCAGAGTTTTCTCTTCATCACATTTCCATTGTTGGTAATCAGTATATCTTTAAGGTGAAAGGATATGAAACCTGTTTCTTCTATGCAAGTGTATAGAAGAGTGAGAATGATATAGAGAGCAGCAAAAACAGTTGGACTTGATGATCTTAGGGGTCTTGTCCAACCTAAATGATCCTATGGTTCTAAAAAGAAAGATCAAAGATACCAAACAACTTCAATACAGTGAACAGCTGTATAGATAAGGATTCCTTAATCTTGGAAAAAAATTACTAAAAAGGAACATGACGGAAGACTGTAAAATCATGCATAGAATGAAAAAGGTAAATAGGAAATACGGTATGACTCATCATTACTACTCCCAATAGAAGACTGAGGAGGAGGACATTAACTGATGATAATAGGTCATAAATTCAAAACAAACATGTGCAGGTACTATTTTTTTGCACAGCTTGCTGTTAAACTGTGGAACCTCCTACCACAAAACATTGTGGTATACATAAGGTCAAAACACAGCTGGAGTTATCACTGGAAGAAATGAAAGACATGCTGGTGGCCCAGGCGGTCTTGCATTTGCCAGTCATTGGAAATGGGAGTACATACCAGGGAGGTATCACTGCATCCCTGTTCCATTTGGATGCTCTTCCAAAAACAACCACTATTGACAGTGTTGGAGACAGAGTATTGAGATACATGGACATTTTTTATGTTTTATGTGGCAAAGCTGTTCTTCTGTTCTCATATTAAGTGCATATGAAAATCACTAGCAACATCAATGGAAACTTCCTAATCTCACAATAAGATTAAATTTAGTGTATTTGCAGCCCTCTTTTCTCTTTCCCGAAGAGTCTGCTCAAAGCTATCACCATCATTTATTTCTCCAACAGACTTTAGCAGTTTTTCTGTGTTTCAGTGCAAAACTTTTGCCCTTTTCTTTATGAATAGGTCATTAATGTTTACAAAAAGTTAGAAAAGACTTATTTTCAAGGGCCAAATTTGCCTACTTTTTCATTTCTGAGGTGCAAAGCTATGAGTGGTCTATTGTGGAAAACAGCTTACAAAGGCCTTGCAAATGCAAATGAAATAAACTAAATTTATTCCTTATTTGTTGATAGGGACAGAGCAACAACACAAATTTGCAACTTTACAAATTATAAGGGGGGTGTGAAATTTTTTATGGCCAGGGCAGCTTCGAGAGGGAAATTTGAGCTAAAGAGAAATTTAAGAACATAATATAAGTAAATCAAGGAAACAAAAAAGTTCCTTTTCACTTACACAGAAGCCTTGTTGAAAGAGAAATACTTGTGGGACATGAGGAATGAAAAATGTCAGCATGCAACTGCCCAGGCTTGCCCGATTTGTAGCTCCCACCTCATGGCAATTGCTAAGAGTGTTGTAAAAGAGCTTCTTTGTCTCTGGAGAAAGTATTGCTTTCAAAGACAAGAAAAATCCACAAGCAACCTCTCACTTTGACACACAGGTCATGACATTAAAAGAATAATGTGAAGAATCACAAACCACCAGTTTCAGTTAGGAAAGCAAATGGCTTAGTAGGAGGGAGGGAGTGTTATTTAAGTTATGATCTGCTAACTCTCTGTTTACATATATCTAGTTCCTTCCTACAAAAACCAGGCACCTAGTAAAGTCCTTCAGAATGACCCAAAAGAGGCAAAATTCTTTAACTGAGTCAACAATATCAACAGTTAGCGAAGGGGGAGGCTAGAACAATATAACGTTTAAAAAGAGGTGGGGTTATTTTGCCATCTCCACTAAGGTTTGTAAAAGCAAGATTTCATTGCAGAAGGGAGATGCCAGCATCACAAGTCAGTGCTGCAGCAATCCAGACACTAGAATGAGCACATTTCCTGGCGGGCGCTTTGGTAAGTTAGAGATCGCGTAGCAAACCTGCCAAAGGGAAGGGGGGAGAGGCGAGAGGGCATCGTGCCAGCAGTGCTGGCACACAGTCCTACCTCTGACGTGGGAAGAGTTGACAGGTTTATGAATTCATCATTTTGCCAGAGTCAATCTCAGCAACCAGTTTTACTTGAAATGCTTAGAAAATCATGATTCTGGCAAGACAAAACAGTATAGTATTTCCTTGCCCAGGCTAAGAGGTGGCAAACCTTGATGGTATCTTGACGGGCACATTCTTTAGCAAAAAGTTTTGAGCTGCACACCTTCCCTCTGCTGATGCTGGAGATGGTAGCAATAACATCAGGGTTGTTTGCTCTATGCCCTGTTTGCTACACTGCCATTAGAGAAAACTACCAAAAAGTGACGGCAGCAGCTACACTCTAAAAGAAACTGAAGGGAGAAGAAGAAGAGGGACCCTTAATTCAGCAAAGCCAGCTACAAACCAGAAGTGAATTTTTAAGGAAAGGGGGAACTTGGTTTTTTTTAAGTCCTTGAAAGTCTGAATTTCTCACCTTGGCTTGTGAACTGGATCTGAGACTTGCATTCATGAGCAAATGCACAGGTGTTCTACAGTTAGGGCTAAAGTACACCCCCAATTGCAGTTCTTACTGGAACTCCCCTCTCAGGTCTGCAGTAGGTTTGGAAATTGTGGCTGCTCTGAAAACTATGGAAACTGTGGAAACTGAGTGACTGTAATGTAAAAAAGGCATGAAGATATCTTTGGAGTGCTGAGCAACTGGTTATTTCCAGAGCAGAAATCCCAAATGCAGCCAGGATACAAAGTTTTAGTAAACTCTCAAGTTCTGACAAGGAAAGCAGAAAGGATGATGTTGTCTGAAGACTTGGCAGAGGGAACAGTTGAAAAGCAGCCCTTCTAAGATATTTTTGGAATAGCAGTAGCGTATAACACTGACAAAACTGGAAGCTTTTATTATTGTTGCTGCTGTTGTTATTTTTGTTACTATTATGATTTGTAAGAATGAAATTCACCTCCTGGCAGGTAGTCTGTAAAAGGCTACGAAACCACTTAGTCTTAGTCCTAAGCCCTTTGAGAGACACAACCAGAGGACTCCATCCTGCAGACCAGACTCATCATATGCAGCCAGAGCTCCCATAATTAGCTTCAGCCTATGGATATTTCTCAGTCTGGGCTGATTTTCCCAGCTGTGGATCTGAACCACATGAAAAAACAGGAGGTGCCACTCTTCTTGGTATCCGCTGTAAAATTAATTAAAAATGCCAACAGGGATGGTCACGTTCTCCGGGCAATCAGCAGAAGATCTCTGGACACTTCAGATGTCACGTCAGGGGAAATTATTTGGTTAATCACTGATTCACTGGCTATCTAATTTGTATGGTTATTTTGACTGCAAATTAGATTCTCTGTTTCAGAAAAGGATGCAATATAAAGTTTGGTAAGTACATGTATTTGAAGGTTTGAGCTCATGGAATCCAGACTCGATGCCAAAATAGGTATCTGTGCATTCCTGGAAGTACTGTAGGAAAGGAACTGAGGAGGAGTCAGGAAGCCATAGATTAGTGAATCTGATCTCTGTGGTAGGCAAGATCTTTCCAAAGTTAATAAGAAATGAGATCACAAAACATCTGGAGAATGTTTTGTTTCTCTGTTTTTTAAAAGAAGAAAAAGAAGAAGGAGTAAAGAAAAAGGAACTTTGTCACCATAGCTTCAGAAAGGGGAATGGTTGAAAAATTTGGTATGAATTTTTGAGGAAGTGATAAGAATGGACTTAAAACTGAAATAGCAAAATCTTTTACTTGGCATCCTAAAAATAGTACAAACCTCATAGTAGAGAAATCCAGGAGTTTCAGTTGAAAGGGCAGAAGTATGTAGTAACCACAATGTTATCCAAGTATATTGCAAAAATCACAAACTTTCTGAGAGCAGAGGGGGGTTTCCAGCTTTCAATCAAGGAAACCAAACCTTGGTTACTGAAGCTGCCTTCTGTGAAGTATCTCAGCCAGTAGACAGGATCTCTCATGCACAGCTTAGATGCTGTGACAAGCAGGCAAAAAGGAGACATAAAATATTGCTATAAATTTCCATTGAACAAAAAAAGCAGCAGTCACAGCTTTCTTGCTAACCCTATAGAACAGCCCATCTGCCTTTTATCGTGCCATATTTCTAAGGAAAGCCAGATGGTAGCATGCAGCAGATTCCCACTCCTTCTTCATAGTAAATTCTTAAATAGAAAGACAAGGATGATTTTAAAGAGTTCAAGGGAGTTCCAGTTGGAAACAGACAAATCTTTTTAAATGCATCCAGCTAAAAGCTGATTTTTTTGTTTGTTTGTTTTACGAGTACAGCAGTATGGTATGGTCAAAGCATTAAGACCTGATGTCTTCTCTGGCCTGGCCCATGCTCATCTTTATGTCTTACTAATTAGTGCCATCTCTCAGCATTTCTGATTTTCCACATGTATTTCAGTGTTGGTTGCTTACTCCCTAAATCAGTCTGAAAACTACAGGTGACAAACAGCGTTCAGCAGATGGGGTAGTATAACTCTACTGGCATTTCTAACTGACTTAGGCATCCTGAGTAAGGGGTGCGTTTTTTAACCTCTGGATTTTGTACCCTCCCTTTTCCTTGTAAACCCCTTGAATTAAAACAAGTCGATAGAGAAAGGAGGATACTACATCTGGACACATGACTCAGCAGAAGGACTGGTGGGAAGGCAGAAATTATTAATTTAAATACATAATATGAGATCAGACTGGTGACTGAAAAAGCTTGATTTACTTCAGTGTCTTTTGAGAAGATCCCAAGAGGTACCCTGCAAGAGCTTGGCTCTGCCAGAACAACTTGCCATGAACAAAGCTCTTGCTCTGTGAGGAGCCCCAGTGTTTCAGACAACGCTGCTGTGACCAGGATGCATTTTCAACTGGAGAGAAGGGAGAGTAAAAACATCATCTTATCTGTGCACAACTTTCCTGAAAGGGAAGAAGAGCAAGCTGTATAGGTTATCCACACATTGTATATGTTTATAAGGCAGCACAGGGTATCAGAAGATTAGTTTGGAGGTGAGAGAAGCTGGTTGCCTTTCCCCAACAGTGTCTGGAGGCAGGGAGTCTTTTCATACTGAATCCAGTATCTTTCATTTGAGTTTTTCAAATTTGCTCCATAACAAAAATAAATGCCCAAAAGAGGACCCAAGAAACTACATACCCATTTGTCTTGCTTCAGTAAGACTTCAGAAAGTAATGGAATGAGTCCTCCTAGAAATTATTACAAGAAGAATGAAGCAGGTGATTGGGAAAAGCCAACATGGATTTACCAAAGGCAAATCATGCGAGCCTGACCTGATCACCTTCTACAACAAGGTAACGCCTTCTGTCCGTGTGGAGACAGCAGTGGATGTTGTTTACCTGGACTTCAGCAAAGTGTTCAACACTGTTTATCACAGCCTCCTCCTAGATAAACTAGCAAGATACAGACAGGACAGGTGACCCGTGAGATGAGTAGGAAACTGGATCACGGGCTGTACTGAGAGAGTGGCGATCGATGGTTTTCACTCAGGCTGGCAGCCTGTCACAAGTGGGGTCCTCCAGGGATCACCACTGAGCCCCATGCTGTTCAACATCTTCATAAGTGATCTGGACAACAGCATTGAAAGCTCCCTCACCAAGTTTGCTGATGACACTAAACTGGGTGGCCAGTTGGACACGTCAGAAGGGAGACTCAACTTACAGAGACCTGGGCAGACTGGAAGAGCAGGCTAGCAAGAGCTGTATGAAGTTTAACA
>NW_009626265.1:0-19247 GCF_000690535.1 Cariama cristata | reverse complement strand
ATTCTATGATTCTATAAGTGCAGGCTTGCCATGCTGGCCATTTGCCAAGAATGGGTTGTCACAGAATCACAGGAGAGCACTTTAACAGGAATGAAATAATAACAGTAAAAAGAAGACAGACGGAAACTCGATTGATTTGATCTTTACACTGTTGGGGTAATATCTTCCCAAAACACAGATACAACCAGGTATGCAGCTCACAATCTCAGTTTTCTTTCGCAGATAACTAGATTTAGTGAGATCTGCTGCAGGCATGAATGATTTTTCTCTCCCTGGCTGCCAATCTGCTTTATGCAGGTACTGGAATAATCAGGGTACAGCTCATCAAGCAAGTTTAGACTATTATTAAAAGTATACTAGTATTTCAGGGCAGAGCACAAAAAAATGAAATGGAACTTTATAATAAGGAAAAGCAATTTGCAACTTTAAGCCTAAACTAGCTACCAATCTCCATAATAAGATGTACTCTAAAATAATTTTAAAACATTGCAATATATTAAATCTTGCATTTCAGAGGTGACAAGCCACTACATATAAGATGTCACATGCCAAATTCTGTTGAAGGAAATAAAGTCCATCATTTCACATTATTGCTAGAGAAAACAGTATTTTTGGTATAGCGGAAGGCAACAGAACCCTCATCTCAGGTCCATGGGAGAAGTATGAAACCCCTACTTTAGACTTCATTACCTATGAATTATATTCCCAGTAATCTGCAGTACACTGGAGGGGGGATATAGTTCTGTCACCAGTATCAGACTTACTATTCAAAACCTTAAGAGTGAATAAAAAACCATTGAGTATTGGTGACATAGCCCCTACCCTTGGAGTCACACAACAAGGTGTCACCACTGAGTGACGAGGAGTCCTCTAACCTCCCATATTGTGGTTGCATCAGGATGTAGGTATCTTAACCTGCTGGTATGCATTAACTAACTATCAGCAAACTTTTTAAAGCATTAAGAATGCCTTCTGTCAACAGTCATTAAATCGAAACTGAAGCCTTCCTCATGAGCATACTGCTCCCCAGTAACTGCCAAGTAGGTAGCTTTTCGCAGTGTGTCACACTGAGGGTATCTAATGCAAAGAGGTGGAATTGTTGACCTGAACCATTTACAACGGCTCAGCTGAGGTTTTTTATGGGGTAGGGGATATAAGCACACATGAAACAAAGACCATATGCTTAAACTAAAAAATCCCTTCCATTCTTTATTTTACAGTCAGGTTGTATTTTACAGCCTTATTTAGATTTATGAATAGTCAATTCTGTATTTATAACTATCGTAAAAACTGAGCAGCTTATTGTTTTTGTAAACCTAACCTCACATCTAAGCCAAGAAAAATAACACTAAAAGCTTTCTAAAAAAGGAACATTGTTCTTACACTGACAGAACAGATAGAAAAATAAAATGAAATTAAATGGGCTTTCCTGGTCAAAGGAAAGTAATGTCATGCAAAAAGAAAACACGGTTCATAGTCATGTTTGCCACCTGACCTTCTGTGAGGCTTCTAAGCCCTCAGGTCCTTCCTTCAGCTTAGCTCGCTCCAAGGATACTAACCATGGGACACAAAGTAATTATGGTGACCTCCTTCCCTGTGTCTTTATGGGAAAGATAATTTATCACTAGTAGCTACGACAGATTCAAGAACTAACACCTCTTGAAAACAGCCGGTTCTGTGGTTAAGCTGCAAGGCTTGGGAGAAGGGAAGGTGGATACTTTTGGTAATGCAAGTGCTAAACTGAACAGGAGGCTTGGTTGAGAGATAACAAACCACTCAGTACATGTGCACCTTATTTAGTACAGCATACACCTCATGTTCAAGACAGAAAGAAAATTCTCTTCCTTTTCCACTAGCTAGTACAGTGAGGCCATCCCAGTAAACACTTCCTATATTTAAATTGACAAAAGCTACATCAACTATCCTTTCTAATATTCAAAAGGTTAATAAAAAAAGTAGGAGTGTTAAAGATATGTCAGTCTTACAAGTAAAGTAGGATCCTGTTCTGCTGGAAACAGCACTAATGGTTTCTCCCATAGATCATAAAGTTACTGCGCTGAAGCCTATTCAGAATCCCTTGAAAGTCATGAGAAAACACAGCGGAGAAGCTGTGTACAGACAGCAATTATTTACAGTAGTGCAGGTTCCCTGAAAAAGCAGCACAGTGAATTTCTCAGTAAAACGCAACTACCAAAACTTAATATATACTATGCAAACTGTAATGAAAATGTTAAATCTCTGAATTTTAGGAAAGGAATTTATGAACTTTTCTAACACTCTGAAATTCAAAACTTAGCTTGAAAGGTTTCCAAGAACTCTTTCCGTTTAGGCTATCTCTCTCTACTAAAACCATACATTGCGTTGCAATGAAGCTGCTGCGCAGTGGCAGCTTGGAAGGACGTTGCCACATCTCAGTCATTTTGCTTTTCCCAGGAGAGATGGGGCTCACTTAACTCTGTCATGGTCACACCACTTCCTAGATCCGAGAGCTAACAACATGTGGACTTTTCTTCTGACAGTATCCGGAAGGTCGATGGTAGGGAGAACTGCCAGGACATAGGGACTGTTAAAACCAGGAAAGAATGGAATTCAAAACTGGAAGTTAAATGTTCAGGCAGGGCAGGGGACTAAGCAAAGAGGATGGATTTGGGGATGAAAAGGAGGCAGGAAAGAAAACAGACAAAGCAGCAGGTACAAGAAAAAGAGAAGGGAAGAGCAAGGAAGAAATGAAAGTGTTGCAATATTTGAACTATTGGTGACCATTTTAGTGGGGAAAGGCAATAACACATCATCTTTGTCTTCTCAAATTCAGATTATACTTACAGGTTCTCCTCTGTGTGGGGGCTGACGAAAATGGTTAGGAAAACACAGAGAAGGTTGCAGTGTACATGCCACTCTCAAGAACTTTTAAAAAACAAGTCTAACCGAAATTGGAACCACAGGTCACCAGACTAGACCTTTCCAAGAGCCAGAAGTCACTCAAGCTTTTTGTTTAAAATTATACTAGTTTTCTTAACAGCAACAGAGAAGCATTTACAACATGAAGTAACAGCCGAGGTTTCATAACTACACTAGCCAGACAACTCACCAGGATGTTTCCATCTCCCACTACAGTTCGTGTCAGAACTCTGCAATATCCTCAGCTGCAAACTGTAATAGTGATGGATGAGTTATGCAGCTGATACAGAAAATCAGAGTGCACAGCTTGCCTTACTTCATCATTCCTCAGATATTTAGCATAGCTTTCCCCTCCTTCCCTTACAATTCACAGAAAGGCAGATGGCTACATTTTTCCATGCTTTGATGGAAGAAAAGGACTGTCAGCTCTTTGCCTTTATTTAATAGTTGTTTCAAGAGCTTTTAAATGGTGTGTGTGTGTGTGTGTTTGTGTGAAGAAAAAGAGGAAAAGGAAATACTGTCCCCAAAAAGCAAACCACTGCAATATTTCCAAGACAACTCACCAGGATGTTTCCATCTCCCACTACAGTTCGTGTCAGAACTCTGCAATATCCTCAGCTGCAAACTGTAATAGTGATGGATGAGTTATGCAGCTGATACAGAAAATCAGAGTGCACAGCTTGCCTTACTTCATCATTCCTCAGATATTTAGCATAGCTTTCCCCTCCTTCCCTTACAATTCACAGAAAGGCAGATGGCTACATTTTTCCATGCTTTGATGGAAGAAAAGGACTGTCAGCTCTTTGCCTTTATTTAATAGTTGTTTCAAGAGCTTTTAAATGGGGTGTGTGTGTGTGTGTGTGTGTGTGAAGAAAAAAAGGAAAAGGAAATACTGTCCCCAAAAAGCAAACCACTGCAATATTTCCAAGCCAGAAGGCACAATCTGATTAGGCCACTTAAATGATGGCATGGATTTCACTCTTACCAGTGGATCTTTTGACCTATAAAGCTAGGTCAACCTTTCAGTAATGAGGTGACTGGTAATGGTGTTTATGTATCAAAGTTTGGACACTAACCTCTCAACACTAGTAGGTTTTCTTGTGGTTTTGCTATGTAAAGAAGATCACTTCATTGCTTCTTTTGGCATTACTAAATGTGGTTTTGGGATAAGGAATGCAAAATGGACATTTTTTTAATCAGAAACATACTGCAGTAAGTACATTACTATTTGGTATTTTTAAGCAGTCTACTTAGTGACAAAACAATCACCCATCAGTTGTCCATCTGGCTTGGAGCTCAGTGGAGCTCTGCTGTGAGTGTCATCCCATATTCCAGAAAGCTATACACAGCAGGAGCGGAAAGGCCAGAGGATTCACATCTCTAGTAAACCAAGTCCCCAGTGAATTAAGACCTATTCTTCTCCTTAAAGGATGAATGTACATATAAATCCCAGTGTTTCCATAAGCCATGCATAGTTTTAGAACAGCAGAGCAAACATGGGCCAATTGCAGGGGTTTTATTGTGTTTGCCTTCTGCAGAAATGTGAAATCTCAATCATTCCTCTTTTACAAGAGCTTTTGCAACATGCATATGTGCCTTGCTGAATTAGCAGTGGTAATGTCTGGAAAACATATGTAATTAAATTGATTTTTTAAAAAGACAGCTCATTGTCTATTGTTCAAAAAAACCCAACTCATGTATCTGAGAAATAGGAGCCAATGGATGCAGCTCTTATTAAACAGATGACAGAGAAAGTAAAGATGAGCATCGGTTTGCACTGAATTTTCTACCTTCCAAGGAAGAAATGCTAAGGGGTTGTAAAGGCTTAGAATGTTATAACTCTTCCTGCTTTAAGGTTAACCATCACTTTAAAGCAGTGTGGAAATGCATTGGGTTGCTTTATTTAACTTTTGGTATGGTTTTAAACTCCAAGAATAAAAGAATTGATGAGGCAAAACCAAAACAAGAGTTCAATTAGTCATGTGAAGTAGCCAGCTAGATTTGTCTCCTAGCTCCCTTTATAATTAACGGAGCAACAACCTAGGTATGAGAACTTCAGATAATGCAAATCAACATCCGTAGCTCCACTGAAGTCAGAGCTATGCCAGTGTACACCAACTGGCTTAGGAGGACAAAATGATTCATCAGCTACATCTGTGCACTACTTGCTTGCAATTATTTACTTATTGCGTCTTTCCCAGAATTATAGCTCTTAGAAAACATGGTCCCTGGTAAGGACTAAATAAAAGAAACACATATTTACTGCTGTTTTACAAGCATTTTGCTAACAAAGTTAATGTATTAGAACGGACATCCCATCTGAATGGAATCTCAACAGTTTAACTAGGCACACTGAACAGATAAACAATAATTTTCTTAGACTTAAAATATTAAAGAAATAGGATGCTTAAGAAAGAAGGAGAACATCCTTCCCCAAAGCTGCACACACAAACTGATTTCTCATCCGTAGGGTTTACAGTGAAAAAGTGGGAACTAAGACGGAACAGTCATCTTCCACGACTGTGTCTCAGGAAGATGGACTTCTGTGTAATGTCTCAAGTTTTGGTAAATGACATTTTGTGGCACGTTTTGGTGATAAGATTACTAAGACGGAACAGTCATCTTCCACGACTGCGTCTCAGGAAGATGGACTTCTGTATAATGTCTCAAATTTTGGTAAATGACATTTTGTGGCGCGTTTTGGTGATAAGATTGTTTTGCAGCTTCAAGAACTGAACACAGGTATCTGTCACAACTGACACACTTTGGAGGACTAATGCAAGAACTATAACTTAACTTATACTACCGAAAGGTCTATCATTAGAAAAATTATGTTTAAAGGACAGCAAATGTGTATTCTAAGGCACAAAACCAAGCATTCCTTTATCCCTAAGCATGGCAAGTCTATCTCCAAAGCATATTGGCCCCCACACAACGCCTATGCTGCTTACATAGCCTTTCACAAAAAGTTCCCAATGAACTGAAGCCTTGAAGTGCTCTAAAGACGAACTTCAGGAGAAGAGTGCAAAAGGCTTAGCATGTCTCAGCACTGGCTTAAGGATCAAGATCAATTTTTTCTTCAAGAAACAGGATAACTAGCCATAGGATATGCACTTTAAATCACACTTAGAATCCCATGTTCTTCATGTTAAAAATATGAAAAAAAGTGACTTCTCCTATTCAAGATTCAATTTCACACTGAAAGAAGAAAATTCCTTCACAAAGAAACTGCACTCATTGAACATTATAACATTGTCTCTAATTTTAGTTTGCATGTTTTCATAAGCTCATGTAGAAAGATTAGTGATCTAAAGGTTGGATGGGCAGATTTGATGAGAAGAGAGGAAAACACTCTTCAGCCATATCATCTCTTTCTGCACGTTTGATTTTATATTTAAAAGTCTGTGTCTTCAGTAGTTATCTAAACAGAACAACAAAATGCTGAGGCCAGAAAGTCCAGAAAAGAAACAAGTATTTGGTGGACAAACATTTTTTTCCTCTCCCAGTATGTTTGTTATCACTGTGTACTTCTTGCCACTTACAACTCTGAAGCGGTCAACACATCAGGGGCTGAAATGGTACTTCTGGGGAAGAAAGGAGGAGTGTGGTCCATTCTATAAACACACTCAAGGTCTCTACAATGTATGTTTAATAGGTTCATGTTATCTGGGAATTAATCATAGAACAATTTATCAACATACCTGTTCACCTGGTTTGTTTAAAACTGTTTTCTGCCAAATATACAGCCCACTTAATTTCCTTAAGCAGAAAATAACAAAATATTTAGCATTTAAGCGTAAACAAAACTAAGTGTTTCTACTGAAATGCAATACAAGTTAGCTCTAATTTCTGAAAGGGACAGTGCTTTAAACAAAAAGGAGGAAGAGTTACTCAAGCCTCTAAAGGAAAACCACACATTTCAGCTGACTGCAGTGAAAATTTAAACTCCACAAGAAGCCTGTTTTATTTTACAGCACAGGTGAAACAAAACCTAGACCATCTGTGCTAGGAAAGGACGAACAACAGGATTGAAAGCTGTGCTGGTTGAGCTTTTAATTACTACAGATTGCCAATAAAACAATAGTTACATATAGTAATTCTACAGAGACACGGAAAAGGAAAATTTAACAAAAAAAACCTGTTTCCTTTCTTCGTCTTTTCTTTGCTTCATCACTGGAAGGCCTTCTCTGAGCATCTCAAGGTGTGTATCTCTAGCAACTTTAAAGCCAGAATTGTTGTTGTTTTCACATTGTCAGTCAACATCCAAGGTATATTGGGCTGTTTTCTATGCAGAGATTTTCCTCCACCCCCTCGCTTTTTTGTGTACTTCATTGCTCTTCCACCTGCTCACTGCAGCTTTTGCCACGTCTTCTCTGCAAGTCCAGGACCCTGCACCCACAAGAAGGGGGTACCCACTCACCGACAGGTACTGTGGATTCCCTGCAGGAGCTGCAAGGAAAGGAAAGAGGCAGCATTTGGCTTTCATTTCCTCCTCAGTGGAACAGGAGCCACTGGCCCAGCTTTCCTTGTCCTTTTTCACCGTTAGCAAATCCAGTAGCATGTCTGTACATTTCTTTAGGCCAAACGCCATGATCAGGAAATCACCAGATGTGGGTGTTCAATCACTTTTTTTTCTTTCCATCCCACTACTGGCTGCTACTGAAGCTTTTACTGGTGGTCAAACGTTGGACATGGCAGTTGTGCACCCCTCCTATACCAGCATTGCTGACTGTTGGTGTGGGCCCACTGCTGGGACATCTATCACATGCAGAGTAGAGGGAGTCACCATGAGAGGGAATTCCCCACTTGCAATCCACGAGGTGCTAAAAAAGTAAAAAGACAACTAGAAACTGCCTTATTCTCAGAGAAGGCTACAAACTGGCCTCCAGATGCAATAGCTACTTAAGACAGACACACACACAAACAATCAAAAAAGACAACAAAAAACCCAAATGAAACAGGAAGATTTTACTGTGATATACCAGGGCTGCATTTGTATCCCAGGCAGCAGTTTGTAAGACTGATATTGTATTTCAGCCTCCGCTTTACATACCATTGCAACTATTTATCTTGCTATAATTTAAGGTAATTTTTAAAAAGTAATTATTTAAAAGATGTATGGCTTTTTTTCCACTTGCTTGCACAAGGAACAAACACCCATACTTTGAGTGACAGTACTGGCTATGCATACCGTAAAACAGTGCCTGGATCTTTTATGACTACCAGTGTATCACAGCCTGCTGAAGATGGGAAGCAGCTCCCATGCAGCCATTTCCCTCTCTGAGCAGGGGCACCCGCACAGTCCAGTGACAACCCGCTCATCCTCGCCTTCTTACCATTTTTACCAGAGCAAACAGTTGACTTTGCAATGGTAAAGCTGTTGTCCTGCAGAAAAAACCACAACAAAACAACAGAAACAAAACCAAACACCACCTTTTCCTCTCACATCTTGTAAGATTTGAAAAAAAACCCAGCTCCTTCCTTCCCTCCAGAAGAAGATCAGAGGGGTCAAGAGAAAAAGCATACATTTCTCAACAAATCTGAACTCTCAGCCCAGTCCTCCTGTTCCTCTGCAGAGTAACTCCGACTTTCTGCCTTTACTTGGAGCTATGCCACTGAGAGCCCTGCCCCATGCCAAGCATTTCCTACCCCTCCTTTTCACATGATCCATCTCACCAGGCAGATGTGGGCAACGGTTGTTTGAGTGCTGCCAATGTGGTTCCCAGCTGTGTCATATGTATGCATATATTTCCCACTAACAGACCTCCACCCTGATCTGCCAAAGAAGGGAGCAGGATGAGGACTTTGGTGCTGTTTGCATTTTTGTGTGTGCTGTGTGTCTGTCTGTGCTGATCTGCACAGCCAGCCATGCGCAGGTGTACGTATGTGTGGCATATGGGTGTTTGTCTGTGTGTACGCACCTACTGGGAATACCTTCTGCACCTCACTACTGATCGGACCGGAGGGCTTGGAGCTGCAGCAGCCTCCTCTCTATCAGGCTGCCACATTCAGACTCCCCATAAGAGTCCCCTCCTTTGCTTTTCAGAAAGTGTCAAAAGCCTTTCCTAGGTTTCTTCCTTTCAGGAATTTGTATATGACCAATATCAACAGTGCTCTAGAGAGCAGCTCCCATTGACTTGGGTTTCACACCAGGACATTGGGGCTGACACTCTCCTGAGACAGCCCTAGGAGGGGCTTTGATGGGGTGTCACCTTCCTCTGGAGGGGACCTTCCTCTGAGTCCTTAATATGGGTTGCTGCCTGCCTTTGGCCTCTGTGCTCCTCTAAGCTGGTGGAGATGGGCCTTTGATAGGCTGAGGGTTCCTGGGATGGGCCTGGGAGCAGCGGGGGCAGGGGATAATTTAGGATCCCCCACTGCCATTGTCTCTCTGTGCTCCTCTGTGTGTGTGCAGATGAGCTTTGTATCACAAAACCTAACAGTGATATCTATGAATTCCAGTCCTTGGAGGCGGTGGACAAAATGTCTTCAAGGCTTTCAAAGTGTGGCAGAACTTCTTCATCTCTCTGATACTTAGAGAGTCATGTGTGGAAGTCTTTGCATCCTGAGTTCCAGAAGAATAAATTTGACCCTTTATTATCCAAGCAAAATTGTCATCATTTGTTTTGTTACTGTCTGGCTTTTGACTGGTGTCAGAACAAGTTTTTAGCTAAAGCGGTGTGCAGCACTGCTGAAGAATCGTGATGCTGAACAGCAATGTCTGCTCAGGGCCTTGGGCCTCTGGGGAAATGCTTGCAAAGAAGAAAAAGTCAGGCACACAGTCTAGCAGAGCCTTTAGTTTCTGTTAGTTAGCTGTAGGGACCTGGGGCATAATTGAAGGGTTTCTGCTTTCGGGGAGTTTTAGCAGAGATGAGTGGATTAGCTCTTGACTGCTCCTTTAGAAAAGTATTTTTTTTGTCTATTGCCAGACAAGAACAGAATTATTTGAACAGAAATTGTTTGAAAAAGAAAAAAATACACCAAGAACTAAAAGGCTGCGTCTTGTTTAAAGTCATATTTCTTTCTGTTGTTTAGTTTTGTCTACATCTTAATGATAGTAAGGAAAAATTAAACAAGAATGTCTGTATTCCCCAGTGCATTCTGTGCACTTCATAGATTTTTAACTGCTCTGCTTCCTAAACTATTTCTAAAAATAAATAAATCACACACAGTAAAGAAAACGTCTAAAACTTTTAAATAAAACTAATTTTGAAAGCAAGTGAGTAAAAATGCCACAAATTTTGGACATACACATTGGCTAGAATATTCTCCTCGCCCCAAATTCATCCAGGTTAAGAACCAATCTCAATTCTAAATGTTTCAGAAAATCATTACATTGCTTTTACAAAAGAATTTATGCTTCTGAACATCAGGGACACTGCAACAACAACAATAATAATAAAAAAGCTGCTATTTCTGCAGGGCTTTCACCCATGCCCCCTCTCAGCACTTCATTTGCACAGGCTCCAGGAGGTCAGAGCATCTCCAAATCCAGAGAGCCCTTTTTCTCTATTTGGCTCCAGCCTGGACTGCAGAGATCGATCTTTCTCTGTCCTTTTTTCGGTACATTTCAATTCTTATCCTCATTGTTGGTTTTCTTGCAAAACGTGAGAAAAATCTTGCCTACATACCTTGCTTTGCTCTTTAGATCTTCCTTGAGACAGGAACCAAAGATCACACAAAATGGTCCAGTGACTATTTCTCCACCAGCAGCAAGGGAACCCAGACATTCATGAGACCATATCATGGTTATGAACCACTCCTGGTTCACACTACGAGCTGCTCAGGCTCCCTGTACCACATGTGGAAAACACGCTGCTCATCACACCCATCCCCAGAGCCATCCTGCTGCTTTGCCCCAAGCAGGACTCTGCCTGCGCGGCTCCTGGCTCCTGCAAACTCTGGGCTTAACCTCTTGCCGCAACCAGGAGCCGGTCACCACAGCCTAGCTGGTGAGAACCTGTGGCTCCTGCTGCCAGGGCTGCAGCTAAGAACAAGGTGGGATCTCACCCCGGAGGTTGCCTTCAGCCTCACCATCTCTGCGCTGGCCATGAACCTGGACAGCCACACCTCGCAGAGGGGGAAGGCCCTTACAACCCCTCACAGCGAGTGAGTTATAATGAGCACTACACATTAAGACTATCAGGAACAGAGGTCAGAGTACCTGGCTAATGAACAGGGCAACGTTTTTGGTCTCCGAGTATGAGCCATCCAGCTACTTCAACCTGCAAATCCCTGCCAGCGTTCTGTCGTGTAAAGGCAGGCAGCTAAGCAGCACGGTAATCCCAATTAAAGGTAGGCTAGCGCCTCACAAGCTTCTTTTTATAACCCTTCCTTTAAAATACAACAAATGGACCCTGCTGTTAAAAAGCCTCTCACTTCCCCTACAACAGAAGGATCTTACAGAAACTTCTTTTGTTCATTCCTCCATATCAGCTAACAAAACTTCAAAGAAGTGATTTTCCCCTCCCGCAGTACTAAACACAGTTACTTCCAGGTTAATGTTATCTGTAAGGCATACTTAAAGGGAAAAGCTGTTACTTTTTCTAAGAACAAAGTAAAAGCATGGCAAGGCTAAAGCTGAATAATGAAGTCACCATCATTTCCATTTCATCCATTGATTACTTACCCAGAGGCTGCTTCTCTGGGATGTAACGATTTTTCACGCTAGCTCCAGCACATGAGATGGTATGTTGGACTGACATGAGACAGAGAAAGCATACCTTCCCGCTCAAGCGTTCCAATATGGCAGTTAGGTTTGCCAAATCCAACGTCTCCTTGTTGAATGTATGTATAGCATGAGGTGAACAGTGGTGTGCTCCTTTGAGTATTCTGCACAGTAACCTTTGTGGCAATAGTGACCAAGGTAGCAATTCATCATTCCTGAGCCTTCACCAGAACAAGGCATCTCTTAAAGTCCCAAAACAACAAACAATGCAAACCCTCATTTAAGTCTCTGATAGAAGCTTAGGAACATCTCCTTGACAAATATCTTAACACTATTAGGGCAGTGAATAAACTTCTCTCTCCACTGTGTCTTCAAGTATGAACACCTAGACATAAAGACAGAAACCACTGTCTTCAAATTTGGAAGTCCTGCCCATCCTGGCATTCTGCCCACAAGTACAGGATTTTTTAAATTGCCACAGACGTTACACATTTGTTCAGTCAGTATCAGGATTTTTGGTCCTGAGTTGACAAAGAAAATTTCTTTCTGCGAGCTATTTCAAAGTAGCAAAGAGTAGCAGCAGAACAGATTAATGACAGTTTGAAAAGGGCCAACTGCAAAGATTATGTTATTTTCATTACAAAGTACGCTGCTATGGATGATTCTAAAATCTAACGTACTTTAATACAGGTCAAATATAAATCAACAACCCTCTGTATTCCGCCTTTCAAGACAGCAAAATTAAGTGTATATTTCATTTTAGCATTTCACCTACCCTTTATCCCAGTTTAGAAAACAAGTGATAAAATGCTGCTGACATCAGAGCAGCCATTGCAATATTAGTTACAAAAATAAGCTTTCCACTACCAGTTTCTGCAGAGCAATACTGGCATCCAGTGGCCAGTGAAGTAAATCCTTAGTGGCTGCATTCTGCAAAGATGTCTTCTCTTTATACATGACATGAGAAGAGGCATCTACAATTGCAAAGCAAATACACTAGGACTGTTCAGTTTCTTACAACTGCCTGTTGACTCCATTCTTTGATGATCAACGCTAGCTGTCAACAAGTTTTAAGAAAATCATTACATTGAGACATACATTTTGTGCATCCTGTACAATCACAAGAGAAAATTTCCAGTCTTTTGAGCACCAAAGGGGTTAGTTCATGCTTTTGGGCTTTTTTGGTTTTACTTCTTCACCTTTATCACTCCATCCAACAGTGACTCTTTCAACAATTGCGATGACTAGTATTAAGTTTGACTGCTTTTTGCACCCTCCAGCTGAAATAAAACTAAGATGTATCCAAACAGCATTGTGTGGTGTGGCACCTACATCACATCAATTTTCATTAGCAATCATGAGATTGAAAAAGCAACAGAATGCTCTAGTTGCATGACTTAAGTACTCAAAAATTAGAAACCACAAGTTAGCCAAGCATCAACTGTTTCCTGAGTGAACATCATGATGGTAGCCAGATACTCCTTGTCAACTCTCTCTGTAAGCTGCCCAGTCAAAACTGGTGCTCTCCAAGCCAAGCTGAGTGCCTACAGACTCATCAGCTGAATAATAGCACTATGTGTGAGCAACTACCCATATCCAAAGGTCAGCTCATAACTAATTTCTATAGCTGAAACAATACAACTGATTTTGGTAGTTGAGGTCCCACTAGACCTGAAGTGACTTTGTAGGATGACAACTTTAACTTCCCTGCCATGAGAGCATGAAGGTGTGCCACACAAGGATAATCTGAGCAGAGTTTGGCCTTAGCTAAAGCTGATGATCCCAGGTGGCCCAGCCCCTCTGAAAATGGGTAGGTGACTTTATCCCAATCTGGTGCTCTGGGAGCACTCACCATATTGGGCACAGTTCAGTATCCGTACCCACACCAGTCTTCTAGCTCACACTGCATTCAGCCTGTGAGACAGCCCTGCATCCACAGGACTGAGAAGCCATTGCCTTCAGCTTGTTCTGCAGATCTCAGAACAGATACAGTCAGGCCCACCAGTCCCCTGCCAACACGTACACTTTGGTACCATAAGACCTGTGTTACCTGGGCTTTCCCTCACTGGGGGATTTTTCCGGACCACGTCATCTTCAGCAACCAAGAGTTGATTATAATGAAAACAAAAAAAAAATCTTGACTGTATGAAAGCAGTACCAAGTTAAGAATTAAACACAGACAGGCCAAGCATTATGGGGCTATATCAGTAGTCAAACGTAGGGAAAAATTCTTGCCAAACTCCAGGTTAGAGTATATCCAGTAAACACAAAATTCTAGATTTAACAAAGGTGACAGGAATTCCCACAGAACGTAGGGGTGGCAAGACACATCTCCATCACAAGGACATCCTTCCTTGGCAGCTCCCCATCTTTGTCAAAAACAAAAAGCTTGCAAAAGCTGAACAAACAAGTTGATCAACAACAAAAAAAAAGCTTGAAACAAAAGCTTGCAAAAGCTGAAGAAACAAACAAGTATTCATTTTTCTGTTTTTTAACACTTGCAGAATTTCGGTTTCACACTTCTCCCACACATCCCACCAAAATTTAAAGACAGAGACAAAACACAGAAGAAGTTTCAAAATATGTTAAGGAAAAACTGTTACAAGGTTAGCGATATTTTTTCATGTACAATTGCTATGTAGAGCAGAGTGCATTTAAGGATTTATCTACTTTTCTGACCCAGAAACCAGAGTTATGTATATCTCTACATAAGATGCAAGCAAAAACCACTGGTGACAGCAAGTATCCTTGGTGAATTCAGTAGAATCATAGAATATCTCAAGTTGAACAGGACCCATAAGGATTATTGAGTCCAACTCCCTGCTCCTTGTAAGACTACCTGAAACTAAACCATATGACTAAGAATGTCATCCATCTTATTTGATGATATCAATGCAAGTCAAGAGGACTCACAACAGAAGTTATGCTTTGTCAAACACGAGTGTGGGAGCTCAGCCAACAAAGCCAAGCAGTTTCTCAAAGAGCACAGAATGTGTATGTTGCAGGAGTAAAACAGCACAGTAACTGAAGTATTCCTGACATATCTGAAAGCAAAATACAAATACCTTAAACCTTCCCTAGGAAGGCAAATAAAAACATTAGAAATATATGCTATACCTAATGGTTAGACAAATGGCTTCTGACTATTAGAGTCCTATGCTGGCTCCTCTTGTCTTGGAGTAACTACTTAATATAGCTCTGTGTTGCTTGTATTGACTGCCTGACCCACAACCTCTGCTGTTAATTAAGCCAAGGAAACACACCACCAGAAGAATACAGAGGCAGAATATTGTATGTGTTACTGTTATCTGTGTTAATGAGGAACAGAGGCACAGGCTCAGGTAGTTTTTCTAATGGCAGTGACGGGTACTATGCCAAATCCCACTACAAATGTGCAGCCAGTTGGCTCCTTTCAACATAAGTACATCCCCTGCTGTTTTGCCCTAGCCTTGAGGAGTGTAAGCATGTCATTACGTACTTAATGCTTACAGAGAGCCTTCCCAGCATGTGCTTTGGTAGCAGTAGTTTTGTAGCTTTGCTTCCCTTTAAATTCTGCTGTTGGTACAGAATACCTAAATTCCATGCTGTAACATGATATACACCTTTGCTAAATTATCTTATTACTTGTCAATGAACCATGCATAGCTCCTGCTGGCTTGAATTTACAAGCAGACTGACATCACGTTTTCAACTCATTATAATGTCACAGTATGTTGATTCAGTCTGCTCCACGACACAGTCTTAGCTTATCTTTGCTCACAGAAGTTAGTAATTGAAGAGATGGACTGGATCACTTGTCACAATTCAGGGCAGAATTATTCCCCACATTCATATATTCAAGAACAGGTTATTTTGATTGTTCTTTAAAGAAAAAAAAAAAAAAAGAACATTTTAAGCTAATCAGTGAAGTGCCTATGAACTTGCTATTTGTCCTAAATCAATGCATCTTCTTGACATAGTCATAAGGCTGACAAATGCCACCATAACGGTCAGCGAGTGTAGTTCAGCCACTTCCTTTCCGAGAAAGGACTTTAGTAAGCTGCAGTGACAGAGCCTACAATAACAAGTCGCTTGTGTTTTTCCTTGAAGTGTGTTGGATCCCCCACATTTTTCTAGTATCTTGCAGAAGCAGATCTGTTTGGAGGCCTTTCCAGTTCTCACACTTTAATGCAAACATGATATGGCAGCCTCTATGAAAGTCAACTAGAGTAAAATGCAATTAGCCATCAGTAATGACACATTCAGTCCTCATGACCTCTCGATAGCAAGCTTCAAGCATCATTTCCAAAATAACAGCTTTAAAACTTAACATTACAGCAACTACAGAGTTAAGTCTCTTTGACCCTGTTCTGAATCCAAAGGTAGAGACAAATACAACTAGTATATGCTACTGAGACTTTATGGAATATCAAGTTGCATCAGGCACCCTTCTAAGCCAAACCAAGCTAAGCCACACTCCAACACTTTGAGTGTTCAGTTGCTGCTCTTACTGCAATTGAAAAGCTCCCCACATGCTCTTATTCCAGACAGGACAGTGCATGACATTTCCCCAATGCACATTCTCCAAAACCCACCCAGAACACCTCCGCTTTGACACTCAAGCCATACCGTGCAGAGGAACACATAGAAGTGTTTTACACGTTCTTTGTCTGCTTCACACTTGCAATTGCAAAGGACCAAAACAGCTTTTAAGTGCTTGGTCAGTTATTTAAATACTCCGTGCAACTACTGAGCAGTTAAAAACAAACAATCAATCAAACAAACCCCAAAAGAACTCATCAACATGCAATGTTTTTCTTGACTGTTTACAGGCATAGAAACAAAGTGCTTGTAACTACTCATGATGCCAGAGCTACACTTCTCTGCTTTAATATTTTCACCCAGAAGGCCCCTCAGAGTTCTCCTTTTCTACTTCTGCCAGACATCTCTTCCTGATAGAAATGGCAACCCAGTAATAGTTGCTCCATCTGTTGCTGTCCTTCAGCAGTGTAATTCTTGCAGAAGCTGACATAAATTTGTCCAGTAATAGTTGCTCCATCTGTTGCTGTCTTTCAGCAGTGTAATTCTCGCAGAAGCTGACATAAATTTGCGCTGACAAGGAGGATCCTAAAACTTTTGAATTGGTGCAATCGTGCTTTATAACAACTCAGAGAAAGGTCATGGTGATTGGAGGAGGTTCCCAATACTGTAAAAAAACCTAAATGTCATGCCCATCTTAAAGAAGGTTATCAAAATATTTTTGGGAGCCACAGGCCGGTCAGTGCCATCTTAAAGAAGGTTATCAAAATATTTTGGGGAGCCACAGGCCAGTCAGTCAAAATTCAGTCCCTGAGAAGGCTATCGAACAAATCTTCCTGGAAGCTGTTTCCAAGCACGTGGAGAATAAGAAGATGGTGAGAAACAGCCAACACAGATCTAACAAGGGTAAATCATGCCTGACCGATTTATTTGCCTTCCAGTAGGCAGCAACTGACTCTGTGGACAAGGGATCGAACAAAATGTTGCAAACCTTGACTTTAGTATGGTCTTTAGTATGGTCTGCCACAGTAACCCTGGAGCTAGTTTGGGGAGATATGGGCTCCATCAGCTAGCAACAGGGTAGTGGCTGAAAAACCATGTGGACCACTCAGCTCAAAGATGAAAACTGGCAGCACAAAGTCCAACTGGCAGCCATGTAGCAGGGACATCCCTCAAAAAATGATGACATGGCCAGTAGTGCTTGATGTCATTATTAACGACCTGCATAGAGGCAGAGTGCACTCCCAACAAATAGGTCTAAGATACCAAATTGGGAGCAGTCATACAGTGGAGGAGGCTGCCACTCAGAGGAACCTGTACAAGCTTGAAAACTGGGCTGGCAAGGAAGCTTCAGAAGTTCAACAAATGCAAGTGTCAAGCCGTGCACATAGGATGGAATAACTCCACACAGCAGTACAGGCCAGGGGCTGATATGCTAGAGAGTATTTATGCAAAGAAAATCTGGGTGTGCTGAGGGACAGCAAGTTAAAAAAGAGTGAGCAGTGTGCCCTTGCAGCAGAGAAAACGAACTACATACCGTGATGTATGACAGCAGGCTAATGGAATTGGTTATTCCCTTCTATTTGCTATTTGTAAGATCACATCTAGGGTAGTGTGTCCAGTTTTGTGTTTTAAAAAAAAAAAGTGAAAAATTTATACAGATACTCTGCTTGTTTCTCCTTCTCAGATTTAATTTTCATACTTTATCATACTTAAAGAGATTAATCAAATGCTTTCTATTCTCTAGAGTGTACAAAAAGTGTGTGTGGGGGGGATATCTTTATTTTTGTTTTCCTGGAATCTCATACCTGCCATGGTATTTGAGGACCTCTCAAACAGCCACTATGAATTAGGAGCTTCCATTCCCCAGTTACATCAGCAGAGACTTGTCACAAGTGTAGATAACAAACTATACATTTGAAACCTGAGAAATTTATGAAATGAAAAATAAATCTTTTCATTCCACCTGGATAACAGTCCATATATATTACCTCCTTCTTTCTAGCTATGCTTCTACAGTTCCATTTTACCACAGGAAATCATTCTTTATACAGCAACATTTAAATAAGATAGCTTGAATTTTTACTTCATACAAAGGTTAGTAGCTTCAAGGCTTGTTTCTTCAAGTCACTGCTTTTAGTTAGCCTAATGTTTTTCTTTTATTAAAATGTGTTTTTCAACAATTGTTAACACCCCATCTCAGTTCCATTTTGCAGAAGGAAGCTATTTGTTGAACCATTTACAATGAAAATAAATGGCAATAAGTACTTTAAAAATAAAAATAAAGGTCTGAAGAACCCTTCTTTAATAATAAAATTTCAATTTTCCCCTCACTTCCTGCAATAATTTTAAAGCAACTGCACAAGAAAACAACCAGTAAACAGCTTTTCTATTAGTTTCCCGTACTACTGTCTATTACTCTATGTAAGAACATTGTCCAATATTCACAATAAAGATATACAGTGTATATAGAGCTTTTCTATATAAATGTTCCTGTGTTGGCCTTCACCTTCTCCTCCTTTTTCCTCAATGAGCTCTGTCCTGACAGAAGAATGGATTTAACCAAGTGCAGTGAGTGTTCTCTCCAGATGTTGTAAGTAGCAATTTTGGCTTCCTGTGCTCTTCCAGAAAATGTAAATTAACATTTTAATTTCATGCAAGTCAGCTGATGGAATATGATCTCATTCCTGAAAGGTTTGTACTAATAGACCAACAAATTTCTGCCATGGCACCATCAGAAAACACTGCAAGAAAACTGCTATCAAAACAATCATACCTTTGAGCTGCTGAGAAGTCAGAATCTCTACATATATTCTCCAAAATGGCACAACAGATAAAAATTGAGTTTTATTACTGCGAGCAGCTTCCCTATTTCAAAATTCACCTTGCAGAATAAGAGCTGAGAAACTTAAAAACAAGCCTGAAATACATAGCAACCTCACATCACATCCCTAAATGCTTATTTAAGGTCTACCATTTAAGTGATATCCAACTCTGCACGATCCTTCTTTCCTTTCTCATCTTCAGTAAAGATTTTGTGTTAGTCATATACACCAGCCCTATATAAAGTCACAAACATCTGTTTTCAATTGTGAGCTCATGGACTGCTGGCAGGGAGCTGTGACAGTGGACAGGATACTCCTGCCCTGTTCTTGGTATCTTTCCA
>NW_009626264.1:37200-37908 GCF_000690535.1 Cariama cristata | reverse complement strand
TTGGATGCCCTTGGTACTGGCCATTAGTGCGGGTGCCGGTAGCAGCAACGCGGGGAAAGAGCGGGGTCTCCAGAAGCCCCCAGCAGAAGAAGGGGCTCTGGCCAGGGCCGAGCGATGGGAATAAGTCGTTTTCCTGAGAAAAAATTCTCCCAAGTTAATTGGGACCCACAAAACTTTCGCTTTGGACACAAGGTCATTTTACAATGGAAGATTGTTTTATTAAAAAGAAGACCCAAGTGTAATTGGTACCAATAAATATAAAATCCTCCAGCCGTTATGAAGCACAAACAGAAGAGACTCATGAAATACAAAATACCTTCAATAAAAAGGAGCGTTGAAGCAACTGCATTTATCTCCACTGAGGTCTCCCTTTTCCCCTCACAATTCCTGCAGGGCAGATGTGGGATGCATGCATTGAGACAACAGGGAAAATGATTAAGATGGCCCTTAACCGAATCCAATGAAAAGTACCATCTAGTTCGTTCAGTACAGACAAAGTAACGAATTTATTGTCAGCAGATTTGAGCATAAAGAATCATCCAAGTTTTCCAAAAGAGGAGTCCCTTCCCAATTCATCTGCTAAAAGATCAAAAGAGCCCTCAGCAACCGATGAAACAAGTAAGCAACTATTCAAAATAAATATGAATCAGCCCCAAATCCCAATCATAGAGGAAAAAAAAGATCAGGTGTTGTTTTTCATGTGCTCCT
>NW_009626264.1:29735-37169 GCF_000690535.1 Cariama cristata | reverse complement strand
TCCCCTACCCACCCCTGCTCCAAACGCACGTGTTTGGCTGTAAATTTATAACTGCGTTCTTTTGCGCATGTATCATGTTTGTCTGGAGAGGAAAGAGTTTTGAGGAAGTTCTTTGTCAATCAGCGTTATTAATGATGTGGTTGTAAATCTCACTGTCGTAGAGTTTACTGAGGAAATAAGTACTGTGTGACCTAGAGCAGTATTTTCCCAGTGAGGAAACTGGTTTGAAAAAAATTGACTCATCTTTTTTGCTGTTATACCTCAAAGTCATGCATGGGGTTGGGCACCCATTCAAAGATGAACTCAGTCTGTATCTTACAGGATCAGTAACATGCGGATTTTCTAGATGTATCACTTAGCTTGGTTGTGCAAAATGGATATATATGTTGATTGGACTGGAAACAAAAGAAATTAATGTATTTCTCCTATAATTCCTCCCTCTCTCTTTTTTTTTTTTTTTAAATGTTTGTTATTCTCTTATGTGTACCTGTGCTTCCAAGTAACTCTAGGGCTTGCCTGGAAACAGACCAGGTTGTGCCATTAATTTCCCTTTTTTCAATCAGTATTATCAGTAACCTGCCTCAGTTTCCTCTACTTTAGAGTCACCCTCCTCACCATTGCTGGTGTGACAGTTTGCTCACTTAAAGCCAGCTACGATGTGTGCATGTGTGACCGGTGTCCCTGCCCCAGGCTGCTCTCTAGACATAGCTGTGGTAGGCTGGGCAGGCCGGGCAGCAGACAGCAGGGGGAATTTGGCAGCCAGGTCCTGACCACAACAACTTCGCCCCTCAAAACTCAGACCCGGGCTGTCCCCCGGCACGGTCAGGTTGGGATCCAGCAGATGCAGGTTTTTGCCATCAGCCCCTGGTGAGATTGCTTCCCTTTCCCTGGCGCTGTGCTCCTTCACGGTGATCTTTGATGCTGCTGAAGCATAGGTTGCTGCTCTGCGCTCAGCATGCTGCCTGCACCTTGTAACCATCTGCAAGCTTGTGCTGTCTCATGAAGTGGAGCTGCACCCCGGCAGCACATAGAGACTGGTGTGCTGGGACTGGCTGGACCCTCTGATAAGCTTTTTGGTGGAATTCAAAGCATTAGCTTAAAGCTTTTTGGTGAAATTCAAGGCATTAGCTTAAAGCTGTGGGGTCCTAAACAGTTCCTGATCCAGTCCTTGACTCAGCTGCTGGGATGTCTCGGCTGAGATCAGCAGAGCTGTTCAGTCTGATGCTTCTGGTTGGCCTCTTCTCCCTGGTAACTAGCGTCAGGACAAGAGGAAACGGCCTCAAGTTGCACCAAGGGAGGTTCAGGTTGGATATTAGGAAGAATTTCTTCACTATAAGAGTCGTTAGGCATTGGAACGGGCTCCCCAGGGAGGTGGTGGAGTCACCATCCCTACAGATGTTCAAAAAACATTTAGATGTGGCGCTTCAAGATATGGTTTAGTGGGTTTAGCGGGCATGGTGGCGTTGGGTAGAAGGTTGGACTTGACGATCTTTGAGGTCTCTTCAAATCATAATGATTCTATGATTCCGATTCATCAGTACAATGCAGAGGAATGCTGCCTCTGGGGTGATCCCTGCAAGGAGTCCTTATCTTTGGCGATGCTCTCCCCTCCTCTCATGCATCACCCCTTCCTCACTAACAAACCCCACAAGCTGTAATCCTGCTGGTGTGTTTGCATCCCTGTGTTAACGTGGCTGCTCGAGGGAATGAGCTGAGTTCGCTCACCTCTGCTGCTGTGGGCACTGGGGGTTTCAACATGTAATGGAGGTATCCAGAACAGTGAGTGGGTGCTTACTGATCTTGTTTTGAGATCTGGCTGAATAAATAAAGTCGTCTTACCTTTTTTTACAGAATCACACAACAATTTAAGATGTAAAGGGATCACTTCAGGTCATCTGGTCCAACTCTTGCAGGACTCAAAGTCAGATCCAGCTTCACCATTAGATTATGTCACTCAGGGTCACATGCAGTCAAGTTTTGAGTATTTTCAAGGATGGAGAGCCAACTAGAGATTTCAACAAGTTTCCTGGATTTTCTGCCTGCTGACAAATCATCTGCAAGTTAACGTGTGCCCTTGGCTCTCATGTAAGCATCTCTGTGCCCTTCTGGGGTCACTTCTTACTGTGGTGTTTCTTACCTTAGACATGTGATCACGTCTTTCCTTCCTGAAGTCCAGCTGGATCAACCCAAGACACAAGGTTTGGGCGACTCTGATTCTCAGTTCTGCTGCCTCTTCTTCCCCCTCCTCCCTCTAGCCCTTCAGCAAGAAGCTGTCCAGCAACCGTTGTGTCTGTCTTTTTTTGGAAAGTATCATTTAGCGTGTTTGGAGTGCCACCAGAAGCAGATGAATATTAGCTGTACCTCTGAGAAGAATCCTTCGCTGCTAAGAGCTTGTTTTACCCACGGATCTTGCACAGGCAACACCATGACCCTGCTATTGCCATGACAATGATAGATAGCTAACTGAGGGCCAGATTCAATAAAATCTGTCTGAGTTATCCTGAAATCAATTTTTTAGATCTTTTGTGACCTTGCATGGGACCAAAATCATTGTTTTTATTGGACTGAAATATACCATCTTCTCTGAAATTAATTAAGGTATTATGCAACATTAGTCATTATTCAAAAACGAGCACAGGACATTTTATAATGCTTTGTAATGAAATGACATAATAGAGTACGTGATTTTCTGCTTTTTGGTTTATCCTACATATGAATGTGACAGATAAAAGCGAACAAATGAATTTCATTTATTCAACAAAGCCTAATCGGTAGTTCTCTTCTATACCCATGTTATCTGTGTAATTTTTTGGGGTTTTTTTTTTTAATTCTAGGGCTGTATGTTTGACAAGTCTTTGTGGTGAAGATAGGCTGTATCCTGGCTAAGCTACGTGTGTGCATGATGGCTTGGCATCGCTTCAGAGAGAAACAGAGGTACAACTTTAAAACAGACTATGGCATCAGTTTTAATGTAGAAAAATGTCTTCTAAAGTATTCTATTTTGACAGAGAGAGTAAAAAAAAGTGTATTCTACCACTTCTTTATTAAATATAAAAATAACATTCACAATAGTTATTTGGTTATTCTTAAATTAGAAATATATTAATATCAAATTCTACTTATTTCAATTTACTGGAAAACTGTAAGACTGGATTGTGATATTCACATTGACAGAAGGTAGGATCTCAAAGCGTGATGGTATGAGAAGCCCCAGAATGCGAGAGGAGAGGGTACAACCTAAAAAAGACAACTGATAAAAAAATAACATTTTGATTTAAAAAAAATCTGAAGTTGTTTCCATTTCACATGGAATGAACAACAGCTTTTCCTTTGTTTTGAGCGCTTTTGTGACTTATATGGCTTTTCTCTGCTCCCCTCCCAGAAAGGCACACTAGCTGCTCTCTGACCCCCCTGCAAAGAACCGGAGTGCCTGGAAGTGTTTAGCGTTGGGGCTTTTCTCCGCCTCACTCGGGCAAGAGCTCTGTTTCTAAATTCTTCCAGTGGAACTTTATTCAATCAGCAAATCTCTTCATTACTTTATTTTGTCCTTCTCTTTACGCAGTGATTGAGAAGCTTTATTAATAAAGTCTGACCCGTTATTGATGTTTCAGTGGCAAGAGGGACAGGTAGTCCTCTGAGCCACATTGCTTGTCACTGATCCCCATAAAAACAAGTAAGAGCAAAACAAACCCCATGGTCTCCTGAGGTATAGATTCCTCAAGACTTGTTTTCTAGTTGCTTAGAACATCTGTAGTTATGGGATACTTAACCACAGCTTTCTTCTTGAAAAAAATAAGAGGAAGCTTATTACTTATGAACAACCTACTTTCCTCTTTCTATCTCCCCGCATGCTAGGCTGGCAGAGATTTCCCAACCTGAATTCCTAAACTGTGCTGGGAGCTGGTCTGTGATACACTGTTTATAAAATAAAAACCAGATTCTTTTTTTCACCATAACAATTATGACTTTTTTTTATCAAAAGAGAGACATTGCCAGAAGTTGTTGTGCTGTCTGGCGACCACCTGATCTTAAAAAACCTGCCTTAAGGGCCAAGTTCGCAATTCTTCATCTAACAGAAATGTGGTCGAGGTCAAAAAGAGTTTTTGTGGTTTAGGGGTACATGCTGTAGCCCTGGAGCAAAGCAGTAAATGTTTATATTAATTACACTAACAATGTGGGAAAGAAAATCTTCTTTGTAAAAAAAAAAATCAACTCACAAACTCTAACAGTTAATCAGGACTATTTTGGAGGTAAAGTTGTATACAGTTAAAGCAGTTTTACAACAAAATAAATAGTACTAACCTCAGGCATTTATTTTTATTGTTCAGCTACCTAACCCAGTAAATCTAAAAATTATAAGGCAACAAAACTCTGGAAGGAGTATATTTGTATTTAAATGGACAAAACCATCAAAATGACTTTACACTGCCAAATACTATAAAGTTTAAATTCTTTCACTGTTCGATTCCAAAAATCCCATAGATTCACTGTTGCATTTAAGACTTTCTATGGACATCATGACTTGATTTAAACATTTCGGATTTAATCTATGTTCTGTCAAAAGCAAAGCTAAAAATAGATGTTGCGTATGTTTTGTCTCAGAAGGGCCAGCAACAAATAGAAGAACAAAAGTTTATTGAGTAAATATAGATTTTTGGATGGGGTAGGTATAAACGTTCTAGATTTTTGTAAGTGTTTTTATGACAGACTGACACAAACATTAGGACAGTTTGACCTATTGTGTGTCCAAACCCCAACAAAAAGTGATTTATGGCTTATTTAAACTTGTGGTACTGAGGTGGAAGACATTCATCTCATTCTACGGATGCTTAGAATAAATCAAAACTGATTTGTGGGTAGGACATTAAACTTGTTTTGTATAAAATTGAAGTTAAGAAAAATATACCTGTGTTTTCTCAGACTACTCTTCCTAGCGAAAAAATAGCCAGTAGGAACGGTTAAAAAAAGCGAAGGTCTTCCTTTTCTCTACATAGCAAATGTGAACAGCTGCTTGGTTTGAAATGTTTCCCTAAATATGAATAATTGCTCTGGATCAAGGGGTCAAAGTATGAAATAATCATCAGCATAGCAGAGCCAAACTCTTGGAGGTGAATTATCCAAATCCCATTTAAACACATTTTCAGAAGATCTGATATTCTTTTTACAGCAACAGGGAGCGGGACAAAACCAAGGGGAAAGAGAGCAGTTTTTAACAGAAAAATCATGAAACTGTGGTTACAAGAACTCAGCTCAGACTATAATTTACTATAATTTACTTTTCTTAGATGCTGAAGAAGTATCTTGTCAAAACTAAGGGAAATAGCTGATGGCATTTCATGTGTTCTACAAATAAGAATATGTAACAATTGGAATAGTAAAAAAATTTGAATTTTTATGTTGAATTTTGATCTGCTTTTCTCAAGATTTCTAAAGTGATCAGGAATTCATTGATATTAGAACTTCACGTGTAGTAACTTTTATCTTTATGTATCACTGTCATATGATTTGTGGGTTAAAATAGTAGGAATTTGGAGGAGGACCCTGAAGTTACATGTCACCAGAGATATGTGTAAAAACACACAGGCTTTTCTGTCTATGGAAGTTGAAGCACTTTCTAAAATCAGGTCTTTAGGTCGCAAATTTTATGGAATTTGCTAATCTTTGCCGTTTCCATTTTGCAGTGCCCAGCCAACAGTATTGAAGTTTTCAGTTACTTTTTTATTTTAATTTATTTTACGAGGACATAGGAAGACTTAAAAATAGCAAACCTCAATGTTTCTATTTGGACATCCACAATTAGTCCACACTTGAAGGCACAGGATTTGGTCCTTAATTGGAACGGTTTGAAAAATGCTACAAAATTAAATGTCAGCATCGGCTTTAGTTCGCCAAGACTGAAAGTTTCCATTCTGCTTCTTTCAGAGTTTCTTTGGCCTTCGTAATGGATAACACTCAAGCAAAAGTATTTGCTGGGAAAAAGGAAGGATTTTTCTTTTTATTTTGTTCTCTTTGGGGACATGAAAATTATATTTCTCTCAGTTCAGAAAAGAAATCCTAAGGCATCTAATCTCTCTTGGTAAATGCAATTCTGCTGAATTATGACCTCTCATATAACTTCTGCATTTGTTTAGCATCCGTGGATTTACAGGTATTGTCCTCTGCCCAATTTCCACGTTCAGTAAGGCAGAGAAGGGATCTTGGTTTTAATCCAGCATAAATCCCTGGTTAGTTTTATGAGGCTATGGCAAAGAGGACACAAGGGACGGATGTAACTCCAGCATGTCCCAGGACTCAGGGATGAGCAGAGCCTCAGGGTAGGCTCAGAGCTACTTTGAGGACTTTGGGATTGTTTTTTTTTTTTCTGTTGTTGTATTTGCAAACCCTCGGGTTTACTTTGACTCTTAGGCTCAAATGTTTGATTTGTACCTGGCTTCGAGTTATTTGAAGTTTGAGTTATATTTGAAATCTGACTCTTGAAGGAAAAGAAAAAATAAAACTGAAGGTTTCCTTTCCACCGTTTGGGGCTGGAAAGGGTGCATCCTTATCGGGAAACCAAATGGGGGCTATTTCGGCTGAATGATGGATCAAATCTCCCTTTCAGACTTTGCCTCTCTTTGCTTTGCTACAGCACCAGGGTTTTGCCTTTCTGCAGGGAGACCTGTCGATGAAAGAGGACCCTTCCTTAGCACCAGGATCTCCCAAAATGCAGGAAGTGATTTGAGGGGAGTGAGGGAGAGGGAAGGGTTGTGAGGAGTACCGTGATTGCAGCACCCTGGTTGTCTCTTATGGAAAGTTGGAGGCAGAAAGGACAGAGGGAGACACTTTGGTGTTTGGCAAGCACAGGGTGTCTTTGGTGTCTGGCTGCATTGCTCGCTGTTGTGTTTGGGGTTAGTTTTTAAAATACTTTTTCTAAAATGTCAGATGTTGATCCCATTTGGCAGTGGGATGTGGAGGAACAAGCCACTGCTTTGTGATGGTAGAGGGTACCAAATCCTAACGTAGTCAAAGAGGTACTTGCACAGGTGCACACAATGGGAATACTCTGTGCAGGCCACAAATTGTGCTGGCTCCAAAATTGTGATGTTGAGGAACTGTCCCATCTTCCTGCAGGAGCAAGGAAATAATATATGTCAGTTGATGTCACCTTTTAGTCTCTATTTTCACACAGTTTAAATCCAGAATAGACTATTGTATTATTCACTGTGAGCATTTATTTATTATGACCCATTGAATTGCATGCAAATATATGTATGTTGAGCTCCATGACTACTTAAACAAGTGTATTTCCATTCTTATAGCCTCTGAGAAATAAGAAATTAAATAAGAAATATATAAGAAAAAGGAAGGTAGCCCCAATGGATATTTGCAGCCCCTGCACTGTCAGGGAGCTGATCACGATGTTCAGATGTTGAGAGGACCAGAGCGGCTTGTAGA
>NW_009626264.1:0-29673 GCF_000690535.1 Cariama cristata | reverse complement strand
CCTGCTGGAGCTTCGACACTGGTCATCAGCCAAGTGTTGGTATGTGAATCCAAGTTGCTGTTCTTACTCAGGAAGCTCAGGGGGACGCATTATCTTAATCGTGTCTTTTGAACATGGCAAGGACAAAGCTGTCTTGGCTGTCACTCATCCATGGGGAGGGCGATGGCTTGTGGTCTTCTGCAAACTCCCCAGAGGCTTACCGTCCCTCCAGCCAAAGAGTTGCAGTGTTTAATGACCTTCTCAGCTAGGAATACAGGGGATGAATTTGTTTCATTTCAGCTGCCCAAAAATAATTTTACAATGCCTCTGCTTGTCAGATCAAAAAGACCCTTTCCCCAGAATCAGACATTTTCTTCAAGTCACATTTCAGCTTTTCTTCCTGAAAAAGGTAGTATGTTTTCTTCCACATCAGTTTTCTCAGCCTCTGAATCATTTTGAAGGTTTCATTTGAACTCCCTCCATTATTTCCATATCGAAACCAGGAAGAAATATTCTAGGAATAGCTTTATTGTGTGTGAAGCAAGATTGCTTCTTGCCTTGATTGGTTATCTGAGATGACATCCAATCATTCTCTGAAAAAATACTTTCTAAAACAGTCTTCCAGACTGTAGATATTCTTGATATTACCTTGCATATAACTGAATTGAAATTCATTTTATGGAACTTGAAATATTTCACGCTACAGTTTTAACTCCTATATAACAGAAATTTATTCTTATTATTTACTGCCTTGCCAATTTTTGTGTCATTTGCAAACACAGCAGCAATGATTTTATATCATCCGAGTCGTATAAACAGCTTTAGCTCAAGAACTGATACTCTGTTAGCAACAGTCTGGCTAACGGATACCTCTCCATCAACAATTTATTTTCCGAGAACTGCCACTGAGCATGCTTTTTGTTTATGTGATATGTGTTCTGTTAATTCCCCATATAATGCAAGCAGTTTGGTTAAAGTATTATAATGTAGTAATAAAGCTGTAAAAATTAGTTGTCTTAAAATACTATGCTGTAGTAGTAAAATTATATTGTAAAAATCAGTTGTCTTCTCTGTAACAACCTGCTGCACTAAAAAAGATAAGATCCTTTCACTGGATTTGCCTTCCATAAAGCCATGCTGGCTGTCCTGAATTATATTTTCAGTTGTAGTTATTTGTTGATAGAATCCTAAGTAGCTAATTCTGTGGACTGTGGTAGTCCTGTAGTGGCAGTCCTCCATCCTTTTAGAATATCTCCAGTTTTCCAAATTTTCTCAAATCAGACTTCAGTGCTTCAGAGATCTCCTTCAGTCCTGAAGATGTTGGGAGAAGAAAAGGGGTCTACCGATTTCCAGGACCTCTCAAAACTCAACTAGACAAGGCCCTGAGCAACCTCATTTAACTTGGAAGTTAGCCCTGCCGTGAGCAAGGGATGGGACCAGATGACCTCCAGAGGTCCATTCCAACCTACATTTTCCTGTAAATCTATTTTCCATTTTATATCCTAGATGTAGGTGATTCCCCCTGAGAGAGGGGTAAAAAAGGAAATAATCATATAGCTGAGGGCTGTGTTGTATTGCATGAAGTTACTCAGATGATCTTAAATCTGGAATCCATTAATTTTTGAGTGATTAACTTGGCATCTTAAGCATTTTCATGTATTTTTTGCACAGGGTATTTCTTGACTGTTCTGAGTGACTAATGAGAATTAGTGTGCTGGTATGGAAGATTTAAGTGGGAGAAGAAAACCAGACAATGCTGACATTAGTAAGACCTTTTATTGTTTCATTGATTGCTGGAGCTGAAAAGGTCTCTATGAATCTCTTGATCAAAATTAGTAAGTAATTAAATGTCCTGACAAGTCACAGTTAGGGATGCAACGGACTTAATACCTCTCCTTTGTCAGAAAGGAAAAGTGGAATAAACGGAGGGCAGCCTGAATTCGCCTCTGAGTTAGAGGAACACGTACGTAGTAGGAACTTCAGCCAAATACAGCAGCAAAACACAGCACAGCTTGTTGCAGACCTTCAGTGCTACAGGAATACAGTTACCCTGGCATACTGAATGAGAGCGCTGTGGTGATCCTGCCTTAGCTCCCTTTTCCCTCAAGAATAATTCAGAATTTCAACTTTATATTAAGTGCAATGAATTAGTTTCTCTGTAGCTATATCTGAGAGAAGTACTGCATATTTTATTTTTAGATGCATTAAAATCAATTTTTTGTGATTAGTGCTTCTCATTTTCTGAACTTCCTGCTTTCTCAGCTAACGACAATTAGTTTGCTAAGAATACCCAAGTGTTAGAGAGCAAAGCTCATAAAGCTCTGACGTAGAGTCAAATTCTGCTTTCATTCATCTCGCTCTGCAGCCTTTTTAATCCTGATTTCAAGACTCTGACTCCGGTCATGCATCTGTTTGACTCAAGCTGGAGGATCTGACACAGCATTAGCCTCCACACCACCTTCTTTTTTGAAGAAAAAGCAGCTGAGTGGGGTTTTGCATGCTCTGTAGGAACCTTCCACCCACCAGTGTCTCCTGCAGCAGAGATCTCCCCTGTCCTGCTGAGGCCTTCCCCAGGGAGATATTTCAGGGGGAGCAACTTCATTTGGCACATATCAAAATGTCTGGTTTACTTTTCTAATGTAACCCACGTATGCATATTTAGTACAACCCGATTTAAAGGAATGGTTCTTGACAGATTAATTTAATCTTTCCTGTGCCCATTTACACATACCCCATAAAATGATCTACCAGAGGGATTTCAAGTCATTACTCATGGCATTGAAGTGCCCAGCAGTGTGCCCAGGTGGCCAAGAAGGCCAATGCCATCCTGGCCTGTATCAGCAGTAGTGTGTCCAGCAGGACCAGGGCAGTGATCGTCCCCCTGTACTGGGCACTGCTGAGGCCGCACCTCGAGTGCTGTGTTCAGTTCTGGGCCCCTCACTACAAGAAAGCCCTTGAGGTGCTGGAGCGAGTCCAGAGAAGGGCAACGAAGGTGGTGAAGGGTCTGGAGCACAAGTCTGATGGGGAGCGGCTGAGGGAGCTGGGGGTGTTTAGTCTGGGGAAGAGGAGGCTGAGGGGAGACCTGATCGCTCTCTACAACGACCTGAGAGGAGGGTGTAGTGAGGTGGGGGTCAGCCTCTTCTCCCAAGTAACAAGCGATAGGACAAGAGGAAACAGCCTCAAGTTGTGCCAGGGGAGGTTTAGATTGGATATTAAGAAGAGCTTCTTCACTGAAAGGCATTGGAACGGGCTGCCCAGGGAAGTGGTTGAGTCCCTATCCCTGGAGGCATTTCAAAGATGTGTAGATGTGGTGCTTAGGGACAGGGTTTAGTGGTGGCCTTGGCCGTGCTAGGTTATCAGTTCGCCTTGATGGTCTTTAAGGTCTTTTCCAACCTAAATGATTCTGTGATTCTGTGATTCTATGATTCTGTGAATGAATCCCTTAGGCTCTGGTGGCTAATGCTGCAGTGGTGGCCATGTGGATCCCAACCCAATCAATAGGCTGTAAGATGGTACCAAGGTCTGTAACCATGCAGTGAGTTGTCAAAATAGGGCTTTTGTGCTTAAAAATATGTTGAGGGCAGAAGGTTAGTGTCTGAGTTGATCCTAATCACAGAGCCCCTCACTGCTCCCTTGACCACTTTGTCTCGTTAGCCAGGGAATTATCTGAATCATCGTGTTGTTTTCAAGGCAAGATCAGCTTGCCAGACTGAGACTTTCCCTCTTCTGTAGACCCAGGACAATGTCTGAATGCATATTCATCTTAATGTTAGGCATCATCTTACTTTTTTAATCTAGTCAAATTAATTTTTCCTTCTTTTACCTGAGTAGGTTTTTAATAGCTCTTAGGAAACGATGCCTGGATTTGCTGTGTGTTCTCTCCAAACATCTGTGTTAACAGCGGACAGATCGTAGTAGGTAACAATCACGTTACCACTGTTACAAGCCATTTCTCTCTCCTTTTCCCTATCAGAGCAAAGACTTTGCCAAATATTGTTCCTATTTTTGCCAACCTCAGCTTGAAAAATATGTTTCTTCCTATTTATCCTTACTGCCAAAGTGAATTCTCAGCTTGAACACTGCAGCCTTTTCCTTATACTTTGTGCCTACTCATCTGCGTACCATCACAGCCTTCATTCTCTGCACCTCTAACGCTGTCTCCTGCCTTGTAATGTTGCTCTGGCTTCCAGCCTCCACAGAGCTCATTTCTTGTCATCTCAGGTCTCACTGTACCGTGTTAAGCTTTCAGACGTGATTGCTATCCACAGCGTAGCTTGGGTTGAGAGCCAAACCAGCACTTAGGCAGCTTTCAAATACCTAAATTGCAAGCTGTGAACCACAAATCTCCTTTCCTCTCCCATCCTTCCCCTCTACTCGAAAGCCCCTACTCCTGAAGACACCTAAGATGACCATGCAGCACCCAGAGGGTTCATTACTCTTCTCCAGTTCTGCAAGTGCCCTGGGCTGTCCCATCTCAGCAGGTCCATGCCTATCTTTGGACCATCCCCCAGTGCAGATATTCTCCTATATAATTTCTTTGGGAGGCCCCACACTGACAGAACTGGGCCCTTAGGCAAATACTTGGATGAAGGGGAGAAGGGATGTGTCTTCTTCTTACTATCATTAAGTGGCTTCCAAACTTTTCCGCCACAACCTCGCTTCCAGTTGCAGTTTATGACCCAGCTGCTTGCCTCAGAGAGGGAACAGCTAATGTTTCCAAAACCTGAGATCGCTCACATCAGCACCCACCACTTCCCGAGATGTGTCCTAACCACAGCCCTAGGTTAGGGAGTCTTCTGCTAACTCTCTCCTCTGCCCTCTGCAATTTGTCTGGGGACAAATATCACTGGGGAGTGAGAACAGTTTTCACCAGGAGGAGGACAAAGCGTCTTCAACCCTGTTTTCTACACCATAACCAGATACTTAGGGAACTCCCTTTGGAGGTCAGAGCAGTGGGTTTGACCCTGCTTATTTGACCTCCACTGGGGGAGGGACCGAATCTTTTACTCACTGGTCATGGTTTAAGCCATTAAACCAATATCTAAATATGGGGACCAATACCTTTCAGAGTGCTGAACAGTCCCCATACTTTACATCAGGGAGAGATGCAATCCACGTTCCCTTCAGGGGTAAGATATCACACTACCTAACTTGCTGTTACCTACCTCCTGCCCCAAATCTGCGCCTTCACCCCAATTTCAGCATCGACGAATTCTACTTTGTTTCAACTGATGTGATTTAGGGAGTGGGAAGGATGAATGGCTTTTTTTTCACATTAAACTGGCATTTCACAAAGGGATATGGCTGGATTCCATTTCCATTATCTAGTCTGGCCATTATCTGACATTTCAGATGGAACTGATTTATTGAAATGATATTATCTCAGCACTCAGTGGTTACTCACTGCCTTCAATGGGAAATTGTTCAGATAATCCATTGAGGCATCATTTAAAAGGTCCGTCAAGAGTACTTCTGCAAGTAAGGCAAGCAGCATTGGATCAGCATGGCTAATGGCACCAAATGGGAGGCAAAGTTTAGTTGAAAAGGGTTGAAAAAGTAACCATTTGTTTGAGAGGATTATCAGAAACATACTGCAACGTTCGTGAAACTGTTCCTGTTGATTCCCCCTTCTTTTGATCTTTACGATTTTCCCTGTATCAGGCAAGTTGGAGGAATAAAAATGTGCTTCAGGTTCAGTTCATTCTTATTACTTCATTTATCTATATTCTACAGAGTCTCACATAGAGAAGTTAATCTTTTATTTGTCTGAAGAATATTTTATATGTATTATCCCGTAACAGCCTTTTCTACCACTGCAATAGTGAAGGTTCTATCAGCAGTAGCATTATGAACATATGAGCCTCATTTTTAAAAATGTAGTTGCAAAAATATGGTATGGGTTCAGGCTCAATGCTCGACTTCCCAATCAGAGGGCAACTGCTTTTTCTTAACACTATTTTAATGAAGATATTTGAGAAGCAGCAAAATTAAAGCAGGAGGAATTTCAGAAGTAATGTTACAAAAGAGGCTCTCCTACAGTAATGCAGAAGATAACTATCGAGCAGAGACATCTATAAATACCTAAAATGGGAACCAGCAGAAACGGTTTAAAGCATCTTCATGCCTGCTTGGTGCAGTATGCTGTTGAGCTAATTGAGAGCATCTAAATGTACCTTTGCACTTAAGAGATCCTTAAAATCACCTTTTAGTCCTTCTCTATTTTCTTCTTTCTTCTTTAATCCTTCTCTATTTCTTCTTTCCTTCTCATAAGTCTGTAATGAAAGTGAAATCCATACATCATAAAAGCTCAACTTTGGTGGTCACAACGTGCACAGGGACTGTGTAAGCTTTGAAAGTCTTGCTAAAACACATGCTTTTGCATGAGCATTTCTCAGCCTTTTCAGATGAATGTTTAGAGTGTTTGTGGGGTTTTTGTTGTTTGTCTATTCATTTTTAAGAGACACCTAATATTCTTATATCCATTGTAGAAGTTAAGAAATTCTATCAGTCATGTTAATCACAAGCCCTTAAAATCTACTTGTAGTCTGGGTGAGATTTTTGTGAAAAATTGTCTGAAGTCCACATCCAGATACTGTCTTTGGTTTATTAATAGCATTAGACTGATTACACAAATTTAAATCCTTTATATAACCCCTCACTTGTCTTCTGGAGGTCACTTTGCATCACATCACACCAGGTGAGAAATGCTGCCATAGGCTGACCAAAACTATTAGCTCTGGAAAAACTGGTCAATGGTATTCAGGAGCATCATAATGGTTCCTTTTTTGCCTTAAAAATCTAAGAAAAGTACAGTCAAAGAGCATCCAGGGAAAGATTAGCAGGAAACTCTGTGTCAGTCTGCAGTGAGAAAAGAGGAGAAACCTAAACCTTTAATTTTGCAAAGTTCCAAATTGCTGAGTTATGCCGATTACTGTTAATAACACTTCACCTGAAAGTGGGTCTTAAAAAAATGTTTTCTTGTCCCAAAAGAAAAATCGTGGGTTTATAAGAAATGATTATATTGAGGTTTGCAATTATAACCATTAAAACTGCATATTTATGAAGCAGAATCGTTGCCTTAGAATCATAGAATCATAGAATCATTACGGTTGGAAGAGACCTCAAAGATCATCAAGTCCAACTGTATACCTGATGCCACCATGCCCACTAAACCATGTCTTGAAGCACCTCATCTAAACGTTTTTTGAACACCTCCAGGGACGATGACTCCACCACCTCCCTGGGGAGGCCGCTCCAATGCTTAACAACTCTAACAACAGATGAGGCATCAGAAGACTTCACATAACACCAAGATAACTTCTAGTCACCTTACATACCACGACATGCATTAGGGCTCAGGAACATTCCCAGGAAATAATTAAACTCCCAATAGGCCTTGTTATATGCTAGTGAAGTAGACTGTGCTAAAATAATGGCACATCTTGTTGGAAATGAAAAAGTGGCTGCTGGCTTCATCAGTTTCCCCAGCTTCTCATTGAATCTTCCTTGGAGATAACACCTAGGTGTCTCAAGACGTGTGCCGCTGCTACTACAACAGCCCTGAAGAGTAAATATTCTCCAAGGTAGTGTTTAGCTACTAGGAGAGGCACTGAAAATAATTTAGACCTCACTGAGGCCCAACTGCACTGAAGTGGAGGCTGCCAGTGGTGAGGACCACCAGTTAACTGGTGCTGACTACGCCTGGAGGGGCTGCTGGTTGCAAAGGGCTGTGGGGCTTCAGCACAGAGTAATTTCCCATGCAGTTGCCTGCCTCCTTTTAAGTGGGAAGAAGTTCTCCAGTGGGAGAGACTTTGGGTAGCAAAGAGAGAAGAACCTCTACCAGGCAGGACATTTAGGGAAGGTGGGAGGCATGGGCTTGGGAAGGAGAGGTTTAAGCAGGGGCCTAGGAAAACCTGGTTTAAGAGGATTCAGGGGCTGGGTGCTCTTGGCCTAGAAGCCTGGGATTTGGGATGCAGTTGGAAGTTTCTGGCACAGTAGTGAAGGGAGCAAGGGATGCTGTGTGACAAAATGGTTTAAGAAGTCACTGTGAGACGAGGTACTCCTATCAAGGAATACCAATGGTAAGCAAAGGTATAAACCACCAAAAGGTTTCTCTTCCTTGCCTCTAGCCCCCATCCTCTTTTTTTTGGTGTCTGGCGCATGGAAGTCGTGTTTTCAAAAGCTTAAATGCCCTTGGCATAAGGGATGAACTGATCCTTATGATGCCCCTTAACATTCAAAACCTTTTGATGATACTTCTCTGATTGACTCTTAGACATAATAGGTTATTACTAGCTTAGAGGGAAGATCAGGTTTTGGACGAGCTAAGGATAAGAATAAATGCTTAGATCACAACCATCAGGAGAAGCCTCTGAAGATCAGTGTTGGATTTTGTACTGTTCAACGTGTTCAGAATTAGCCAGAAATAAAGACATTACTAGTGAGGTGAAGGTCTGCAGTGGATAAGAAATTATTCAGCAGGTTCAAAATTAAAGCTGAATGCAGAATGCTACTGAAGAAGTTCACAATATTAAATGGCAAAATGACAGATGAAATTCAATGTCATTAAATGCAGAGGAATTCACATGGGGAGAAACACCAATAACTATACATGCATAGTGATGGATTCTAAATGAGCTGCTACTGCTCAGAAAATGAAGTTTTGAAGCTGTTGTGGCTAGTTCTCCTGAGACATCAGCCCAGTGTTTAGCTTTGATTGCAAAGGCACAATGCGTATTAGGCACTATTAGAAAAGAATGAAACAGAGAACTTAATCATGGCACTTCTCATCTTGAATTTTTTACACATTTCTTGTCATGTCATCTCAGGAAGAATATGGCAGAACTAGGCTCATCCACCTGCTTGATGACCTTTGCCATTCATTTGTTCTGAACATAACAGAAGTCTTGGGAGGCTACTGCTTCCCTTGTGCAGAAAGAAATTAGCTCCTCCATCCCTGTCTCTCTTGGAGGAGAGGAGACCATCCCACCTTGCCTCTTAGCTGGAAGGCTAAGGCTTGTTCATGCTAAGGCAGACTCACAGTCTGAAGTGGATAAAGCTTGAGGTGGAAAATCCACCCAGAGTTTGGGAAGTTCTATTAACAGCAAGAACGGATTTCTTCAGTGATTTAGTGTGGTACCAGGGATATCCGTGGTGGTTAGTACTTCTTCTAGTTGGTTAGTTCTACATCTAAGCAGTACAGTTTGTACTGGTAGCTGTGCTAAGGGGCAATGACCTAGAAGTCAGTTCTTTCTCAACATATTTTTTGCTCTGACCAAAGGTGGTATCTGTTAGGCTCCCTTTGGGGATATCGTAGATTTGGGGATGTCATAGGTTTATCAGTGAGATAGTTTGTTCATCTTGCAATCACGACTCTCTTTTTCTGAAGCCAGCAGATCACCTGAAATTGGCCACCGTGATGACAGCATCTGAATTCCTTCTAAATGGTTTCAGGATAATGCACCCTGGAGATCTTGATGGCCACAGTCCTCTCACAAAAGAGGGATTTCTTCTCCTCAGACCACCAATGACCTCTCCCCAGACTCAGCACATTCTTCCGTCCTCCGAATGTAAGATGGGCACCACTGCTCCATACATCTCATCAAAGGCAAGCAGCAGGACAATTTCTGCTGGGTTCAGGGATTGCTCTAAAGGAAATAATTAAGATAAGAACATCTGTAATGGAAGCAATCCACATGAAAGGGACAGTACATTTTTCAGTCTTTTCTACTTCCTTAGTTTTAGTTTTAGTAGTCACCTATTAAATGTGGTACTCAATTCCAGTAAATTCCCACCTATACAGAAAAGCATCAGTAAAAGTCACAAAATATTTTTTTAAGAACTTCAAAAAGTAAAAACAGAAAGCGTGAAGTATTTTTAAGGTTCAGAATTTCAAACTCAGCATGAACTATACAGGGAGAACAGGACTGTCTAAAATGAAAAATATAGACAAGTAAGTTTGTAGCTGGGTAACCCAAACCCAGAAGCCCATGTGAAAATGTAAGACTATGTGGTTTGTGGGTGAAATAACATAAGAGCAAAGGAAAAATTCTGAATTACTCTTTCTTCCAGCCAATCTCGGGAAAACAAGGATAGGGTACAAATTACCCCCATAAAAAATATGGTTCTTACAGGTGATTGGCTGTACTGAATATTCCTTTGGAGATAAGGTTGAAGGGTAAAGATATGGCGTCAAGTTGGAATATGGTTTTAGAAAGACTGGGAAGTCAGTCATCCATGGCAAGCTTATCTCCCTGTTTGTACATGCAGTTGAAGTGGTAACAACTCTTGTAATTTTATCTCGGGTTTCCTGATATCTGACAGCTTTCTTAAACCTTAACTGTGGAAGTCATAGGATTATGAAAAAAGCCCCAACATTCATTAAAAAGCAGAAATGTTTAAGACTTATGCCTTAAGAGAAAAGCCAGAAAGTATGACCAAAATGTACTCTAAAAATAGCAGGAAGAGAACAAACAGATTGCCACAACCTCCTGTTTAAAAAAAAAATCTCATAGTTAAATTGATCATACTATTTTTTTGGTGGATGGCTTGACCTTTGAAACTTTGGGGCTGGCAAAAGTCCAAAAGGATAACTTTTCAAACAAAAATCGAGCTCACTTGACTGTCTGAGTAGCAGAAACTTCCACCAGACCAGAACCAACTTGTGTAAAACTGATTCCTTATCTTGTGCTGGATGCATGAATTGCATGGCAGAAAATATGTTGCACATGTCAGAACAATGTTTAGAGAAAAGATACTGGCTCAACATCAGATTTCCGAATGGCAGTTAGGCCAAAAGTAATCTAGATATCACCAGATCATGGCTAAATTAATGGAAATCCCTCCACAGTACTAGAGTACATAACCTACTGTTTGCAACGTTTAAAATAAATTGAATGAACACAGTTCACCCTTGGTCAAAATTCTTGGAAGCCCATATAATTACAATAGAAGGGATTTGGTTCACCAAGAACACTAAATGACCTAAAATGTAATTACTACACCCAGGCTATATTATATGCAACATGCAGCATATGCCTTCTATTTGATACGCATAAAAGAAAATTGGTCTCCAAAGTGCCAACTTTAAATGCGAACAAGGCATGGGGATTTCGCTGTAGGAAGCTCTTGCACTGTCCCGTGCAGGATGAATAGTATAGCAAGAAGTTCTCCAATCAGCTACGGCTCTGTCTCCTCTCTTGGGTCAAGGTTTCTACCTCTTCTCTTGTATCGTGTGACCAGATGTATTACGGATACTCTCTGGGTGATACAGAAGCTCCCTTTTGCAATTTTTCATGTTGGGACTTCTGAGTACCAAAACCAGGCATCGCTTGAATAGGACATATTCAGGGTGGGGAAACTAGTCCTTGCCAAATGCTGACTAGGCTTTTCAAAAACATTTTTAGCCCAAACAATAACCACAATTGTTTATCCAAGAAAAAAAACCCATGTACTCACACGCCTTGCAAAATGAAGTCATGGGTTGAATTCGGGCCCCAAGGCCACAGGTTTTTCCACTCTTGTAATACTTCAAACTTAGTTGTGATTTTGTATCAAGCATGTATTTTAGCAGATGGAAATTAGAAGTCTAAATGCCACTTTTGATGTAAGTTCAATGGTTATGAACCTTAGACAGGTAGTCTCTGAATTTGCTATAGGCATAAGCAATAAGATTCTAGCATGTAAATGTAAAGGAAACTTTGTTTCCGTATTTATATATCTGCCTTATTTGAAACTATAAAAATGTGAAAAGGCTAAATGGAAGCTACTGTGTTCCTAGAAGCTAGTCCTGACCAGAAAGACAGGATCTAGGTCACTATATGGCCCTATATTCACTAGCTAGGACTCATTTTAAGAGGACACTTTGGGAAAATATTGCCTGTTTTTGTTTTTCTTCTAACCTTGTTTTTCATCTTTAGTTTGGTTTTCTTCTTTCTTTTTATTGTCTGCAAGGCAGACTCTGGGTTGTTCAGTATGCATGAAAATGGAACAAAGACACCAGAAATTACAGTGAAGAACAAACCATCACATTTGCCTGCAATGCAAAAAAATACATCGCCTAAAAAAAAAAAAAAAAGCCAAAATTTGTAAGTTGGGATTTACTTTTCATATTACTGATCAAGAATAAGTCAGTGGGACTTGCGTGCCTGGCATATGTGAAAAAAAGTAAAATGAAACAAAATGAAATCTCTAGGGCACAAAGTATGTGACATAGCCACTATAGCTGAAGCACACTATGGAATAAAAAGGGATTGCAGGTTGTGAGCAATTTTTAAATTTGCTGGCATCTAATTATTTACTGAAATCAGTCTTCCGTTACATGAGTTAAGGGGATTGCACGTATCCATGTGAATGTTCTGCCTATAAGGTCATAAAGACTTGAGCTGTTTTCCTCCGCAGGGTTTGATGGTGGCTGAGCAGTTCTTAGGATGCCTCATCCCGTGCAACGTGCTAATGGGAAACTGAAGGGTGTTAGCATTTCCCCAAAGCACAAAAGAAAAATTCAGTCATTCTTGGCCATGCTCCAAGATGGTCTCCTTCCAAATTAATCTGTGCCATTCTGCAGTCTCATTAGGAATTAGGGACTCGCTGATTCCTGTTGACATTAATATCACAAAGGGAGAAATAGCCTCTCCATAAAAAGCAGAAGAAATTACTGCAACAGAAATGTTTAAGGCCAAACTCTGCCCTTAGTTACTCTTTGGTAAGGTTATTACAGATCAGTGTGATAAATGATATGTGGGAAATGGTTCATCTTGGTTAAATAACGCTGGCCTGATTTTCAGTGCTGTGGAGTGATTTTCAGCTGCAGGCATTTAATACTTCTGCAAAGGAACATCCCAGTTCTCCATAGTATCCTTTCATACGGAGTTGTATTTTTTTTTCTTATATTATATCATACACTTTTTCTTCCAAATTTTCTTTTCCTTTGAAGTTTGTTATACGGGAAAAATAAAGCTGCTTAATGAAATTTTTATTATGTTGGGGCACTTTGCATGGTGAATTTGAGACTGAAAGACAAATCTGATTTGTCACTGTAGCAATCAGGTGTAAAGCCAGCACATTGCTGTGGCTTTGATCCCAGACCCGTCAGCAGTCTCAAAGTGGCATGGCTGATCTTGCCTATAGAAAGACAGTTTTGATCTGAGGACTTGGAGTCCAGCATTAATATTTTTGATTTTCTCTTTAAATGCAGAGGTGGTGTCAAGTTGTTATGAGATTTGCAGTGGAATGTGGAAACAATTTCAATTTGCAGTTATTGGACATCATTCATTAAATCATATTTGCTTGGACATCAAAAAAAAATAGATGGTGTACATGACTTCTATCACAATAAAGTATTTTGAATACAATAACATATAAAAAGAACACCTTATCCTTTACAACTATTACCTTTCCTCTTTTTCAACAGCCAGGCACTTGTCAGTGCTGTAATTTCACTGCGTGTGTGACAGGGGTTCGGTGGCATTTTGATTTTGGTTTTGGTTTTGTTTTTTTAAATGAGAGAACTCTTAAACTATTTTAAACCCTCATTTTTGCACAGTGTTTTAAAGTGATGCTTTAATAAGGCTTTAATAATATGGACGTCAAATTGAAAAGAAGCAGCTGCTATAGATAGAAGCAAACTATAGTTAAGATGGATTTTCTTTGGATTGAAGTAGGGTTTTCTCTTTAAATATAGAGGTGGTGTCAAGTTGTTACAAGATTTGCAGTGAAATGTGGAAACAATTTCAATTTGCAGTTGTTTGACATCATTCATTATTAAATCATAGACTCATAATTCCTAGGCTTGAAAAGGGACGGGAGGAGGTCATCTAGTCTATCCCACTCTCCTCATGGATCTCTCTGTCAAGCCACCTCTAACCATGCAGGCTCCACAAACCTTCACACAATCAGTTGTTTGCAGCTGTGAGGATTAGAAAAAAAATTCCTAATGGTGAACTTGAATTTTTCTTGCTGCAACTTCAGTACATTGTAGAATCACAGAATGGTTTGGTTGGAAGGGACCTTAAAGCCCATCCAGTTCCAACCCCCTGCCACGGGCAGGGACACCTCCCACCAGACCAGGTTGCTCAAAGTCCCATCCAACCTGGCCTTGAACACTTCCAGGGATGGGGCAGCCACAGCTGCTCTGGGCAACCTGTGCCGCTGCCTCACCACCCTCTCTGGGAAGAATTTCTTCCTGATATCTAATCTAAATTTTCCCTCTTCCAGTTTAAAGCCATTGTCCCTTGTCCTATCACTCCATGCCCTTGTCAAAAGTCCCTCCCCAGCTTTCTTGTAGGCCCCTTTAGGTACGGGAAGGCTGCTCTAAGGTGTCCCCGGAGCCTTCTCTTCTCCAGGCTGAACAAGTTTGCAACAGTTTTTTGTCTCTTCTCATCCCAATCAATCCATCTTTTTTCATAGGGCAGAGGTTTCCAGACTTTTCATCATTCTCACTCCTTTCCCCTGGCCCATCTCCAAGGAGGGCCTATCTCCAAGTGCAGCAGTCAAAATGTAAACACAGTATTCCTCCAGACGGACCTTAACAGCCGTTGAATCCTTTTCAAACAGGAGCTTCCTTCTCCTGCAATGGCGAGACAGCACTGCCTCAGCCTGCGAGCTGCTGAAGCCTTTGCTCTGCTTTTGCAAGACTGACAGATAGCAACACATTGCCTCACCTGTATTTGTGGAGCTGGTTATTTCTGCCTCAGTTCAGGACCTGAATTTTGTCTTCAGGGTTTATACAAACACTTTCCAGGATGTGTTACAGGTCCCTGAGGTCGGATGCTCGGTTCACAGGTACCATGATTCCCAAAGTCACAGATTTGGAAGTTGCTTTTTGAAACATGCTCATCAAAAATGTTGGTGAGGAGTAGAAAGGAGGCAATGACAAAAATGTGTAGCAACACAGACTTGTGCTTTTGCCTTTATTCAGCTGAAATGTCAAAAATTCTCCCTGAAATATTACTCAGTAGCTCCTCGTCCCTGGTGATTTTTCACACATACCTCAGCACAAGGTGTAGACATCGCATTTCATCTTGCTCTGAGCATGCTTAAGTGGAGCGTTTACTATAAGGTAACACAGGAAAAAATGTTAGGGTGTTATGGTTTAACCCCAGCCAGCAGCTCAGCCCCACTCAGCCACTCACTCAATTCCCCCCCTGGCGGGATGGAGAAGATTGTCAGAAGGGTAAAAGTGAGAAAAACTCGTGGGTTGAGACAAAGACAGTTTCGCAGGAAAACAAAACCCGTGAGCACAAACAAATACAACAAGGAATCCATTCCCCACTCCCCATGGGCAGGCAGGTGTTCAGCCATCTCCAGGAAAGCAGGGCTCCATCACGCCTAAAGTCCCCCCCTTCCTTCTCCTTCCCCCAGCTGTATGTGCTGACCATGACGCCATACGGTGTGGGATATCCCTTGGGTCACTGGGGTCAGCTGTCCCAGCTGTGTCCTCTCCCAACTCCCTGTGCCCCCCCAGCCTCCTCGCTGGTGGGGTGGGGTGAGAGGCAGAGAAGGCCTTGGCTCTGGGTAAGCCCTGCTCAGCAATAACGAAAACATCCCTGGGTTACCAACGCTGTTTCCAGCACAAATCCGAAACACAGCCCCATACCAGCCACTGTGAAGAAAATTAACCCTACCCCAGCCACTAGCAGCACATCCTCCGCTCTTTATTCCATACCTTTTCCATCATGCTCAGGCCCCACACTATCCAATACATCCTCATTAACTACCACCCCCTTCCCATCTCCATCCTTTGGTATAATACACAGTTATCATCCTTAGTCTATGGACCACCCTTGTAAAATGTCTGTAAAATGTCTATAAAATGTCCAGAAATGGCCACAAAATGTCCACGAGTCCCTGACTTTGGGCTCCATCTGTGATGGTGGTCGCTCAGGAGAGGAGAGGTGGTCTGTTGCCTGGAGTTACTGGGCACCAAAGCCAGCTCAGGTCGGGTCACTGCTGCACTGGCACTGCTTCTTGTAAGGCTTCTCCTCCACTGGTTCGGGTGGTTCCTGCTACTGTAATTCCTCTAACATGCAACTCAGAGCACGGGTTACAACAATTTAAAGGTGTATCCGTTACAATCTCCACCCCTGGTCCCTTTGGGCCGGGTTGTAGGGTTTAACATTGCAATGAACTCCTCCTCTTGCTCCTAGCATGGCTAGTAACAAGGGATTTCTGCTATAGCAATTCCCATGGCGTGCAACGCAAATCCTAGGTTACAACATAACCCTGAATTTTGTGGATTTTTTTTTCTTCTTACTTTTACGCTTGCTTTCATAAGTATCTCTACAATAATCAACTGCATACATTTTTTATCAGTATATTATGTGCATTTTATATGCCATAACTATATGGCATTGTTCTTTATTTTTTTATTGTACTGCACATTTAAAATACAAAATGCAATGCGAGTAGCTTTGATTTCCTATGATTCACCTCATGCCTGCTTCTTCCCAGCCACTTCTTGTATTGCTTTATTTCCATTTGATACAGAAATAATACAAGAACTATATTAAATTGCTCTAATTTTGTGCACCTAGACCCAGGTTTGTCAGAGACACACTGAAAGCTTTGCTCCAGCAGTGCCAAATAAGCACAACCAGAAGCAGCTGAATTACCGGTGAGGGGTAAGGTAGAAAAGTCAAGAGAGAGCTAAACTTGTGCCATCCCAGTGTGCTGAACAGAGCCCTTAAGTAGTCAGGAGAGTGTAAGTTCAGGTATGATTTAATGTACTCTACAGAAAGTTGCCAGATGTCCTGACCTTGAGAATAAATCCTCAGAGTCGGTTGTTTTTCTGGCAGAGAAGGCAGTTTGCCCGAGACGGAGCCTGTCGCAGCAACGCCAACGCGTACCTGGATTTGCTGGTGGGGTGCGTTTCTGGTTTACAGCCTCTCTTCTGTAAGCACAAACCCCGTGACACTTTTTTTTTTATTGCTTTTCTTTCTTACTTTAAATGTCGTCTCTTCTCACCTTCTGTTTTAAACGGAACTTCTTTTTCCACGTGGGAGGGCTTTTAATGTTTGCAGGTATTTTTTTTAGTTTTATAAGGAAAAAGCCACTTGACTAACCCATTTCATGCCAAAAAGATCACCCCTTTTTGGGTTGCTTTGGGAGTCCAAGGAAATGCTAGATGTCAATAAATGTAGGTGATACCATTGTATAGCACAGTTTATGGTATTGCAATGTAAAGGCAGATGATCAAAAATATTACCTGTCCCATCTGCCTTTGAAAATCTTCCGCATAGGCCTAGAGGAAGAACCTCTTCATAGGAAGAACTTCTTCACTGTAAGAGTCATTAGGCATTGGAATGGGCTCCCCAGGGAGGTGGTGGAGTCATCGTCCCTGGACGTGTTCAAAAAACGTTTAGATGTGGCGCTTCAAGACATGGTTTAGTGGGTTTAGCGGGCATGGTGGCATCGGGTATTCGGTTGGACTTGATGATCTTTGAGGTCTCTTCCAACCATAATGATTCTATGATTCTGTGATTCTACTGTTTGTCAAAGGCAGCGTCTTAGTAAAATTCTTGGTATGAAGGGGAGTTTGCTGCAGAAAATATATAGAAAATATACAGATATAATTCCACAAAGAATGTAATTAAAACAGAAGGGTGTAATAAGTTTTTTAAAAAAGAACTGTTACCAGGAAAGACCAAGGATTAGCTGCTGGATAAAAGAAGTGTTGAAAACACACTTGAAAAAGAAACTAATAATGAATGTGCATGGCTATGCCTAGCCCTTACACTTCCAAGCAACAAAAAGCTTTAAAAGTTTAATCAATGTTTTAGATAATTCAGACATTCCTCCCTCTATTCCATTCATTCCCTGTTTGGAGAGCACAAGGAGACAGCATTTCCACAGCTATAGGAGTAGCAGCACCAAGTCACAGTCTCATGAACAGCAGTGCAGTTACCCACGCTGCTGATTTTTCCGAACAGTCTCTGATATAATTTTGGTCTGGATCAACCAGAAATCTTCTAAATTATTTTCAGGAGTGGTTGGGGTGTTATTGCGGGTTGGGGGATGCTTGCATGCACTCGCAGTGCTTTGGAGAGAGCAGAAAGTACGGGCACAGGCTGCTCCGTACCAGTTGGCTCCAGTGCCGGAGCGCGGTCCCAGCATCTTTAATTGAGTTGTGGTGGGACAGGGCAGAAAGCAGTATCGTATAACACCACTAATGTCATTTTAAAAAGTAGTATGCTTACTGAGATGTTTCCTGTAATGAGTTATATCTGAATTGTTGTTTCACAAATAAGCAAGGTGGTGAAAAAAATGCTACATTATAACGGTGACACTCATCAGGCAGCCACGGCAGAGGCTGTGTAGATCTCACCTGAACTGGTTTCAGATGGTTAAGAACAGGCCATACCCCATGGCCACCACCATGAAACTAAGACAAAAATCAGACTAGATTTCAAACTAGATTTAAAACCCGAACCCAGCTGCTGGGAAGGGCCATGGCTGGTGGCCCTGGCCACCGCTCCCCACCGCTCTCAGCCCTGCGGGGCTTTTACCGGCGCCTCTGAGAAAGAAAAGAAGAGCACGAGGTGTGGGCAAGCTGCAGTGGAAAAGTAATTTCACACGAGAAAGAGAAAGGGAGGGATTTTCAGAAGCACTGAAGGAACAGGAGTTTTCCCTCTGGATTGAGAAGCTGCTGGATCAGGCCCTAAGTCACCTCCAGAAGGAGACACAAACCACCCGGCAGGTCCGAGAGAGCTCGGGAGCAATCCCAGCCCTCCCCTAACATTGCTGCTTCAGCAGCTTGTTATGCTCTAACTTTCCAAATTTTCAATAGGCAATTATGTCACCACTGAAATGGAAGGACTAAGTGAAAAAAAAAAAAAAAAAGATTTTTTTTGAAAGCTATAATTTTCCAGCTGGTGGGAATACATCATGTCTCCAGAGTGAAAAGTGCTGCTCTGGTACAAACCGCCTTGGTTGATATTTAATCCAGCCACGGAGTTCAGTGACATCTAGGGAGTACCTTCGAGTATTACATCTTCTGGAGTATTATTACATCTTCTGGAGTATTACATCTTCTGGAGAGGGCACGTACCTCCGTGGGTCTCCAAACACCCACCGGAGGTTTGAACTCTGAACCCTTCCGTCCAGCCGCAGTGGTACATACTGATGTCTGCGGCCAGACATGTCCATCTTTACAGTGACCGCGACATGCAACAGGTCATGAGCTGTGGAAACAGGTATGTGCTGAGGCACTGCTTTATATTTCAAATGAAACATTCTGAGTTACTTAAATATCACAGTTTTGGACCGGAATAGAAAATTTGTGCCATAACTCTGTCTACACCCTTTTCCTCCCATGAAATTACACGCCGTTCACCATTTGTGGTTGGTTTTCAAAAAAGTGCCATGATAGTCTGAGGGCGTTCTGACAAAGGCTGTGCTGGCAAGTTTTTCATTGGGATGAACATAAAAATAAATAACGTCTCATAAAATGCTAAAATTCTGTGGCTGATGAGTTATTTTTTTTCTAAAGCTAAAACTGCTACCAGAATTTGGAACCTCACGGGCAGGCTGCTTGGCTAAAAATTCGTATCCAAATATTTGCAGCCCTATGGAGAGTCGTTATTGCCTTACCTTTCAGTTCAGAAACCAACACTACTGAATGTAAAGGTCTTGAGACATTACGTTTACATTTATTCTTATAGTAAATAAGAATCGTTATTTATTTTGTTATATGAATTAGATATGATTAACTTGGAAACCATTGCTACGTTAGATACTGCTGGTGCAAGATTGTAAGGACTAATCAGCATCCAATCCATATTAAACCTACATGACAGTTATTTAAAAATTCACAGTATTTTTAAGAGTGGCAGTCTGTTTCTGTGGGCAAAATAAAGACCAATAACCCTTAGATTTAACCCCAGCGCTGCTGGTGATTTTGCTATATGACTGTGAGGATGTCATTTAACCTTTTTTGCTAATGCTGCTCTCATCGACACTGATGTCAGGGAACTGGAGCCAGCCAAGTGCCGCTCGGAGGAGAGCAGGACGGGGAACTGCTCAAATCCTGCCCTTCTGCAAGCTGGAGCAGCGTGTCCCCGGGTGGGGGGCGGTGGTGGCAGCCGACCCTTGGTGGCTGTGGGTGGCCAGGCAGCCCCCGCCAGCAGTGTCCCCGTCTGGATGCGTGCGATGGCTCAGTCGCTGGTGGGTTTGCCCCGGGCTGTGCTCACCCCTCCACAACACACCTTGGGCAGGGGAGACTTATTTACTCCGTACAGGGAGTATATATGGACTTATATGGAGGTTTGGATTTATTCTGGAGCTATTCAAAACCCACCTCGACACATTCCTCTGCAAACTGCTGTAGGTGACCCTGCTTTGGCAGGGGGTTGGACTGGATGATCTCCAGAGGTCCCTGCCAACCCCGACCAGGCTGTGATTCTGTGATCAGTTTCTTAACCAGCATTTCCCCTCTTTCAGTCCTACTTTGGACAGTTGGGGAGGCTGCTTTTAATTCACCTTACCCTTCGAGTCCCCCGCCGTGGGTATTTCTAGGCATCAGCCACTTGGGAAGCAACTGCTGAGCTGGAAGACCAGGTCTGACCATCCTGTAACCTACAGCCTCGTACCGCACCACCAGCTATTCCTGACGGCACGGGAGGAGTTACATTGGGTGTTTTGGGGTGAGAGGGAAGGGCTAGCACCAGGCTGCTTACCCCAAGCATGGGGGGCTCCCGGGGGGTCCCAGCTGTGCAGCAGCAGCAGGTCACGGGCAGCACAGGTGTCCGGGGGCCGTCAGTGCCTTCCTTAAATGGACCACTGCAGGAGCCAATGTGAACGGGGCAAGGCATGTCCCAAACTAAAACACCTCTGCTAAAACTTCCTCCTTTCCTCCCACCCAAACCCTCTTGGGATTACAGAAATGAATGCAAAACCCATAGACCTTTGGTCATGTATGGAAAAGAGCCTGGAGAAGAGGAGGCTGAGGGGAGACCTGATCGCTCTCTACAACGACCTGAGAGGAGGGTGTAGCCAGGTGGGGGTCGGCCTCTTCTCCCAGGCAACTAGTGATGGGACAAGAGAGCATGGTCTGAAACTGCCCCAGGGGAGGTTCAGGATAGAAATGAGGAGGCATTTCTTCACAGAAGGGGTCGTTAGGCTTTGGGATGGGCTGCCCAGGGAGGTGGTGGAGTCACCATCCCCGGAGGTGTTTAAGAAAAGACTGGAGGTGGCACTTAGTGCCATGGTCTAGTTGACGTGGTGGTGTTAGGGCAAAGGTTGGACTCGATGATCCCAGAGGTCTCTTCCAACCAAATCAATTCTGTGTGATTGTGTGCACAAAAAATGCTCTGAAGGTTTACCTCTCATGACGGGATTCTTTCAAACTCAGGATTACTTCGCTAAGAAGCCAGCTGTGCTGTAAATGCAAACAAGTCCGTGCTTGGTGGACAGAACAGCAGGATGAGCCATAGCAGCATCGTGGGACCTTGCGTTGTCACAGTAATTGTGTTGCCAGCACCTGTGATCCCTGGTAACCGTACCAGAGGCTGTTCCTGCTAGGAAGTCTCCTAGTTAAATAGAAAGAAGAGCAAGAAGAGGCACAAAAGAACCTTGTAGTGTAAGGTCCCAGAGTAGGCTCTGTGTAAGAGCACTAGAGCCTATATCTATCCCCCTTCCCAAACTTAGTGAGGGTTGTCAGAGCATTTTGGTGGTTCTCAGCTATCTCAGCTGTGGAAGAGTCTCCTCCAGCAGATGAACTGGATATGTGGTGGGCAGCCTTTGCTCTGGCTAGCGAAGGAGCTCACCTGAGATGATGTGTAACTCTGGTACCTCGCTCTCCACACAAATGGCCTGAATTTTGACCTCCATCTCTGGTGTGGCAATCTCAGTAATCAGCTCTGCCAACAGTTCATTTCTCAGCAAGAGATTATGTACTGAGGAGTGGTGGAGGGTGACGTGCTTATTTGTTTATTTGCTTTATTTTTAAACTCAGATGTGTTTTTTGAACGTTGCCTGTAACACCACCTGCTGGGAGGGATCCCACTGCCTTTCATTCCTTGAGGTTTTTGGGTCCATGGTTACTCTACTGGTCTCTGGAAAGCATTTACTGCACATGCTTATGACCAGGGAGCTACTTGTGCTATTACAAACATATTGCTGACTACATAACCCTGTTCTGTTTTGAATTTCATGTTGCACGTCTTCACAGGGATAACCCTGGCTTTCAGTGCCCAGCGGGCAGACCATGGCGATGCTGCCTGCTCCTGGACCGCTCAGCTCCTAGACCGCTCAGCCGAGCAGCACTTACACCACAGGTCCGGGCAGTTGTGCACCCCTTTTGTTCTCCTGCTGCTCCACTGACAGCCCCACCAAAAGAGTGGCTACATCACACCAGCCCTGGCCCTGTGCGGATGCAGCTCCTGTACCTTCCCGAGCGAAGCCCCTTGTCCCTGGTTGTCCTTGGATGGAGGCGGAGAGGGCAGGAGGCTGCTGGCACCAGTCCCCGTGCCCTTGCCCTGCTGTTCGGCGGTCACTTGAGGTTCCAGTTGTTCTCCCTTCTGCCATCTGCTTCATATAGGCTTTTCTCATGTTAATTTGCTAACCTTATTTGCTTATGAATAGGACAAATTGTGTTTCTCCCTGGAGAAATCAAGTGCTCCCAATCTGAGGTTCCTTCAGAGAGAAACCTGTGCCCAGGCTCCACAGAAATAATTGCCTTTGCCCCAGCGTAATGACAAAGAGATAAGCAATCTCTGTGGCCCCGCAGTTTAGTGAATCTGTCTTCTCTTCCTAACGGCTGGATTAGAGGCTTTGTGCTCCCGGGCTCTGGAATAGTTTCCATCTCTCAGAGAATACAAATAATTGCTAAGAACAAACCATGCTGTCACAGTTGTCATATATTTCTTGGTTGAGTTATCACCAATAACTTATTATCCAAGGTTTATTGTTTTGGCACCTTTGGGAAACATACACGAAGCACGATGAATATAAATCACAATGCCTTTTGACGGTATATTAAGATTTATGGAGAAACTAAAGAGAAAACAGAACCATTTTGTATGTGGAAAGGATGGGAAAATTATTGATTCAAGAAATGCTTAGAATAGTCTCCGTCTGGTGAGACAATGTGAGCGTAAGTTTAAACTTCAGATCCATGGAATAATGCCAGTGACCTGAAAACAGTAAAGGATTTTCAAGCAGCTTCACTGAGGTCAACGAGGGGCAGGGAGGGAAACGTTTTTGATTTCCAAAGTCACAGGTAGAGTGACAGAGAATGCTTTTGAAAATCCTGCCTGCAATTTGTACTGTTTATAATAAGTTAACAGTCTCGAGGAAGTCTTTTCTATTTGATTTTCAGGGAAAAATGTTTGCCAGCAGAACAGGGGAACAGCGAAAATACAGGGAAGCCTGATAACACCCAGGAATCTGCGTTCAACCCATAGACCCTGAAGGTATAACGCCGCTGCTGTTTTTCCTGAAAAATATTTGATTTTTAATCTCTCTTGTACAGATTCTTTATTTCCTCCTAGGTCCTGTATTACACCTCTAATCATTAAGGTGATTCCCAGAGCATGGGTGTGAGTGACCTAATTCCTTATAAACTCTTTTCAGCCCACCTGAGGTCCTAGGCAAAGATTTCAGCCTTGAATCAGATGGAAAATACCTTGTGGCAGAAGTAGCTGCTTCTGTTACCCCAAGACATTGAGGACAGGTCGGCCGTCAGCTGGCTGCCCGCCCAGCTACAGGCGTTGGTCTCATGACGTCCATCTCTGAGGGCAGCACAAATCTGCATCCTCAGAACAACACATCTTATCCTTACATTGTTGCTCCGGTAAGATGTCACCTAGAATAGCAGGTTGGTGCATTTTGATGAATTAAAATTTGATTCTAACTGAAAAATGCCATTGTGATAAAAGCTGGACAGTTTGAAACAAAATGAATTGCTTTGGGTTGGATTAATGCCTAGTTTGAGCAGAAGTGGTTTTTTTTAAAAAATATGCCAGTATGTCCACCTCCAAATTAGTAATTATATTAGGCTGGCCATAAACTTTCATCAGCCCATATTTTGGAGGTCAGCCACTAAACCAAGTTATTAATTATGCACATAGACATAATTCTTGGTTTCTAAAACAGTGACAAAGTAGCTAGAATTAAAAAAAAAAGAAGCAAAATGAAGACAGCTTGATTAGGAAATTCCTAGAAAAATTAAATCAGAAGAAACAAATGTCTTAACCAGGTGATTATCACAGAAAAACGTAGTGAAAAATGACAAGTCCAAAAGTGAGAAAGGATGCAAATTGAGAAAAAAATATCTGTATTAGCAGATATCAGGCTTGAAAGATTCTTGTGCTAATAAAGCTTTAAATATATATTCTCCTACTTTCTGTCCTCTTCAGAAATACTGATGATCAACAATAGAAAACCTGACATTACGGGTTTCCGACTGAACACGCACAGAAGCACAAGCCTTACCAAGTAGAGGACATCCAAGTCCCAGGACAACAACTTGTCCAAATACTTTAGTGCTGCATGGAACCAGCAGTTTAGAAACACGAGAGTAATGCTCCTTGGAAAAGAGAAGATGATTGATGGTTCATTTAATGCACTATGCGATCAGATCTTTGATCATCGGTGACAGAAGGTGCAAAAGTTTTCATTGCCTATAAAGGACAGTCTTAAACATCACTTTGCTTACTCAATGGCAGTTCTGTGTGCAAGATTATTCCCATTATTTCCACTATTTTATAATCCTTAGGTATTATAGGAACTAACATCTAGGCTTATCTAGGCTCCCTTTCTCACAAAAGAGTGAGTTAGAGCGAGGTAAATAAGGTGACTGAGGCTGCTAATGCATCCTCTAAATGTTTGTTTATTTACTGCATTCCAGTGGTGTGGCTTACACACTATCTAATCTACTTTTGTCAAACACAGGAAGAAAAGAAAACCATTCTCCTCTGCACCGAGAGTTTGGAAGCCAAGTTTTTGTCTGGAATGATCTTGAGGGGGCAATTTATAGACATCCAGAAACACAGGTTTATAAAGAAGAGGCAGAGTGTGCCAATGCCGTACATACAACTGGGGATTGCTATATTGCCTTAAAAAGCAGACACACAACACAAACCAAAATCCTCTAGAAGATGTTTACAATAAGTTTTTAATCTGTTCTCTTTGAAGTAGTTCTTTCCCATAAATGAAAGGGAGTGAGGGAGATCCAGGGTCTTACTAGGTGTAAGACTTACCTGCCTGAAAACTACTTTCATAAAGCCTACGTTAGGGTTTACATATCCTTACAAGTGTAACTATTTTTCTCCCAAAAGTGCAGTCTTTGGGTAACAATGTCACACAATTTCATGAGATGGTGTACCTGAACATAAATTCAGAATTTGTTCTGAATGTGATGAGAAACTTCTACTCCTAAAATGAAGTGACTCATCACTTTTCCGTGGGAAGATTTGATAGAAAACGGGGAGAGCTGACTTATGGATATGAACTTTACTGTGTAGAGGATGGCCAACAATCTTAAATAGTTCACCACGGTTCAGCCAGAGGGATCAGATGATCCCAGAACACTGAGAGAACTGGCACAGGGAGCTGGAAGTCTGGTAGAAACTGTTATAAATACACCCATCACACTGACTGTGGTAGCTTTTGACTAGAGAATAATAAACTTAATAGCTATATTTAATGAAAGAAAAACACAAACCAGGCATCTACTGATCCATTTGTCAGTATTCATGATTTCAGAATGATTTTGAAGGAAAACATAAGTAAAGATGTGGAAGAAATGCGACAATACTTACCAAATATGGGTTATGCAAGGCTTATCTGGCAGCTTTTGTGATAAGCTGTTCCTGGGTAAGGGTGATGAACCAGAGCCAAACAAGGCGGACTTGTCTAAAACACTTGCTCTAGTCTTTGATCATGTCCTACATGAGAACTGAACTGAGATGGAGAAGATGAGGAAAATGGAAAGTGATCATCAGGACGGAAATACTTAATAGGGAGAAAGTGAGGTGTTGCTTCAAGCGGGTATCTATGGAGCTGAAAAGGGCTTTTTTGACAGAGATTGGTCATGAGATGGGGCTGATTTAATATTTTAGTTGATGGTCTTCCCACACAAAATGGGTACTTGGAATCTTTGCTAAAAAAGCAGAACACTGAGTAGCATTACAAGCACAGAGAGGGGGTCAAGATCTGGACCTGAATTTATAGAAATAGGGTGAGAGTTAGCAACACGGAGCAGAAGTTAGAGCACCGGGGGACTATGAATTAGCTTCAGAAGTAACGTCTTTTAAAGATTAAGCAGTGGAAGGTCCCCAATGTTCTGATGACAAAGTACAAACTGACTTTAAAAAGTCCAAAGGCATGTTTTCTTCCTTGCCAAACTATTCTATTCTCAAAAATGTGGTTTTGCTGAATAAGCTTGGGTTTCATGATATATTTACCTGCTATTCTGCTTTCCTTCTTCAGCAGTGTATTTTTCTGTTTCTCAGCTTCTGAGTGTTTTGAAGCTATTCTCATGACAATCGCTGGGAAGGAAAATGAAAACCATAAAGAAATAAGAGGAAGAGCTTTTGTGTTTCGAGATAGCAGCAAAAACGAGTAACCTGCTCACTGAATTTTCCTGTGCCTGTTGGCAGGATTATGCAAAAGGCAGAAGGACTTTTTTAAGAGGTAAGGCAGGTGTTTGCTAGAAAAGGTAAATCCTACGCAGGGTTTTAGACAGCTCAACAGGGTCATGCATTTTCACTGATGCACTAAAAGCAAACCTCAACACGTTTCGGTAACAGAGTTATTGAAGGATAAGGGCATCAATGCGCACTGCCGCATTCCTTCGGCTTGAGGATGGGCTTAAGCAGCAGCTTGGGCAGGGGGAGATTGAGGTGGTGGTGGTGGGGAACGATCTTGCCACATCATCTAGCTCTTGTGTAACACAGTTCCTGGACCTCGCTTGTGGGAAAACTAGTTTTTGGGGGTACCCACAGGCAGCCAGGAGGATTACACTAATCAGTGCAGGTGCAGGGGACAAGGTCTGGGTAGCTTATTGAAGAGTATGCTGGGGAAGAATCAAGGGGGTGTGTTTTCTTCTGGTGGGGATTTTTTAAGGGCAACCTGCCAAGCATTTCAGCAGCTAATTATATCGGGAGTTTATTTTTTGAAGTGTTTATAAGTGATCCAAAAAGAGTGAGGTTTGATTCTTCCGCTTGACATGTGTCAAATATAATTGGAATGATCACACACTGGTCAATCTGTGAACAAATTGGATTTGCAATTTTGGCAATCACCCGGTTTTTGAAAGGCCCTCTGGAAATCAGGATGGCTTGTTTCATGCAATGCTGACAGTTTGTGCACAAAAAAAGAATAGAAAAATAAGCATTTTCTTGCTAGACAAATAAGATCTAGGAGGAAATCTTACTCTTTTGAAGTTGATGGCAGAATTCCCACTGGCCGTGATTTCACCCCAAATCTTTCAGCAGTGAACCTAGTAGTTGCTAGTAGATCTGCTGAAAAAAAGCTATGAAAAGTAATCTGATAAAATTAACTTTTCTCCTTGCAAACATTCCCAACTGTAAACACTGTGTATGATCAAGCTGACATTGTCCTACCTGTAAAAACCCCATCACTTAAAGAAATAAAGAAGTGAGGGAAGCTGGTAGTTTCTTTAGGTCAATACCACAATGGCAAGGGAAACGTCTAAAAGTACTTAAAACAAAGGTTGAAGACTTTTCCAGTCTGATCTCTGACAGTCTTCTCTTGTCAGTCGAGTCCCTTAACTTTACCAGCCTGTCATTCTGAAAGATTGGCTTAAGGTAATTTTTTTCTGGTAATTTCTTTGCTTGTAATCCTTATGCACTCTTCTGAATTGTTTTCATCCTTCCTGTTTCAAAATCCGTGGGGCTTACTTTTTAAAAACCTAGAAGGAGAAATGGGAAATAAGTAACAATTTCTTGTTCTAAATGTTGCCATTTCATCTGTTCTCCCTATTTCTCTTTTCCTTTTTCTTTATTTTAGGATTTCCCCAATATTTTAATGAGATGAAAAAACTACAAGACTAGAAAACTAATTTTTTTTTTTTATTTTTAAAGCTACGTCATTTAGGCCCTAATTCAGCAAAGAAACTTAATTCCCTGTTAGATTTAAGCATTTATTAAAGTCCAGGGTGACTTTAGCATGTTAAACCTATTTCCCAAGAGAAATGGAATATATCTGTATTTCTTTCACCTGTGCAGCAGCAGACGGTGCATTTTAGTTTGTCACTGCCACTGTCCAGTAACATTTGCCCTAGGTCCTCCTACTGTCAGCTCAGCTCTTTTGACTCCCCTGGGAGCAAGATACGTTTCTTTAGTTATTTCTTTCTGTGTCGGGTGTTAGTTGTTAGAACTCAGGACCAAACTCAAACTTCAAGAGAGGTCATTGCTTTGTAAACCTTCCTCACTGATACATATTTGTGTTTTTGACAAAGTGCAAAAACCCAACAATTACTTAGTCTTCCTCAAAAATGCCAGTTACACATGGTATGTTCAAACCCGAAGAAAAACTACAAGTGTTTGGTCAAAGAAAATAAAAGGAATCCAAACCAAAATACCCTGTTGTAAATGCAATGTGTGAAAACAGACACGAGGATGCAAGATTCCTTTCTAATTCAGAATTTTGGTTTCAATGATCGTAAGTTTTTGTCAATGTAACAGTGGATTAAAAAAAATGCTTTCAAAACTGTTCATTAACCCAGCTGGTTAGCAAGAAGCTCTGTCTGTCAAAAGCCAAGTTAGCTATTGCTCTGCTGGCTGCCACTGATGACAAAGTTTAGACTGTCTGAGAGCAAGACTCCCACTGAAATGAACTGAGCCATCAGAATTCTGTGTTTTTGAATGGCAGCCAAACTATACTCCAAATTTGCTTCTTTCATGAAGACTTTATCCCTTCTGTATATTATTTCCTTGGTAAATTTTATTCCATAATGTGAAGTACAGATACTCAGTTAATGACCTGGTAAATGTAAAGATTTAAAAGCATATTAAAATCTATGGAGCTCATAATCATGTTAGCATTTTAACACCACATAAATTTGCAGAAAGGATTATTAGGTCATGTAAATAAATGAATTGTGTCAATTTTCTGTAGTTATAGAATCACCTGAGATGTCAAGATATTCTTTGTGCTTCTCTTTCCAAAAAAAAATCTGAGTAGCTACATGTGGCCCCTGTAATCATAGTAGTGATGTGCAACAAAAGTGTCTGAGAAGAAAAGTAACAATAACTTTTTCCCTCTCTTGCCTATATGTTAAATTTTGTATTCAGTTTAAAACTGTATTTTTCTTTGATTCGGCAAGAAAGTGAGTTGATATACCAAACGTGAGGGGGAAAAAAAGAAATTCTAGGACAGTGAATGTGAAGAAATCCATTTTTTACTTAGTTCTGACGGGTTTTGGAAATCACAAGCGTTAAGGATAGATGCGCGAAGGCCGAAAGGAGAACTGCTTCATTGGGATTTGCACAGCCCATTGCTTACACGTTTGCTCACAGCTGAACGCTTTCTACTTACTGCTCGTGCCGTTATTGCGGCAGGCTCACCCTGGTCAGCGCTCGGGCGGCCATTAATAACCACAGGAGGGAAAGCTGTGCTATCAAAAATGACAAACAGCTTTGCTTGCACCATCATTTTTCTTGAGATGGCTTCCAAGTTTTAACCGTATTTCTGGCTTTGCAGAACACTTCACAGATTTCTGTGTAATACTTG